>NC_083469.1:2630000-2670000 GCF_030014155.1 Tachysurus vachellii | reverse complement strand
AATGGAATCATATTTTAAAGGCAGTACAGTGAACCAAATCGAGTTATGAAGCCAGTACAGTGAATCAAACTGAATGGAACTGTGAACCAGTACAGTGAACTGAATCGAGTTGTGAAGCTAGTTCAGTGAATCAAATTGAATTGTAAAGCCAGTACAGTAAAATAAAATTTATAAAATCGTGAACCAGTACATTGAATCACATTGAATCAAATTGTGAAACCAGTACAATGGAATCATGGAGCCAGTACAGTGAAAGAAGGGATATGGAAAAAGAGAATACAGTACTAAGGTTTAAACACTTAAATACAAACCATACACAAACCATTGACTCACACTGCTGGTCAAAAGTTTGTACACCCCTGCTGATTGAAAGTCTTCATGTTTACTATTTCCTGGTATAGTAATAATTATAAAATAAAAACTAATCTTTTATCCACTGTGTCCAAACTTTAGACCGGTAATGCACAGTATTTTTATTTATTATTCCCTTTAGTGATTTCGATATTCATATGAAACTTGATAGTTTCCTTCCTGTCCCGCCGTATCACACAACCAACCTCACTGTGAAGCATCGTCCTAAATATATACAAGGTTTATTTCTTAACGCTGCTCTTATGAGGGGGAAGAAAAAGAATCTAAAAGAAAAAGCGTCTGACAGGAAATTAGCGAGAAACCAACACAGGAACACGAGGATACCTTTTTAAATAAACAGTGTGATCAGCTCAGCATGTGTCTGCGCATAGTTTAGCATAATTTATGTGTCGCTTAAAAATAAAACCATTCCACATTCTACTCCAGACCTTCTGTAGTTTGTGTATACTGAGAAACTTTATACTGAGGAGTCTGAGATCAGGTGATGAATCAGGATGCAAACGCAAGTGAAGGTGAAGTGCCGCAGGGTCACACTTCTCACAGCCGGACAGGCGAACCGCTCATTTGCATTCACGAGAAAGGAGAAAGTTCACGTTAAAGCTAAAATAGTTCATTCATTCATTCATTCTCTACCGCTTATCCAAACTACCTCGGGTCACGGGGAGCCTGTGCCTATCTCAGGCGTCATCGGGCATCAAGGCAGGATACACCCTGGACGGCGTGCCAACCCATCACAGGGCAGCTAAAATAGTTGTACAGTAATAGTTTAATTGTAACAATGGAATCTAATCAGAAGAAAAGCTTGTGTGTCTAAATAGGAAAGAAAGAAAAGAAAGAAAGAAAGAAAGAAAGAAAGAAAGAAAGAAAGAAAGAAAATAAAAGCTCATGGAACAGGAGTAATACAGTGCTTCCAAGATTTGGTAAGTACAGTAAGTAATAAAACACATTGAGGACATGATGTTGGAGTAAAATAATCAATGATGTGGTGGTGCGACGAGACGAGATCCGACAAAACACAGACTCATATTTACGTTATCCAGAGTGACTTTTATTAAATCCCATTTTAAACAACTGAGCAATTAAGGGTTAAGGGCCTGGCTCAGGGGCCCAGCAGTGGTTGCTTGGTGGACCTTGGGTCGGAACTCACGACCTTTTAAATATACGTATTAAAGAGCAGCATTTCAGACTCAGACTCGACAAACAGGAGCGAGGGATTAGTGTCACGTGACATGCTGGAGCTGATTGTTGTTTACCATCCATTCAGAACTTCTCTGACGACTTTGCAGGTTAAGTTTAATGTTGTGTCTGATCTGTGAAACAAGTTCTTGCTAATATTTTATCAGCTATAACTAGCCGCTCGGGGGGCACGGTGGTTTAGTGGTTAGCACGTTCGCCTCACACCTCCAGGGTTGGGGGTTCGATTCCCGCCTCCGCCTTGTTTGTGTGGAGTTTGCATGTTCTCCCCGTGCCTCGGGGGTTTCCTCCGGGTACTCCGGTTTCCTCCCCCGGTCCAAAGACATGCATGGTAGGTTGATTGGCATCTCTGGAAGATTGTCCGTAGTGTGTGAGTGCGTGAGTGAATGAGAGTGTGTGTGTGCCCTGCGATGGGTTGGCACTCCGTCCAGGGTGTATCCTGCCTTGATGCCCGATGACGCCTGAGATAGGCACAGGCTCCCCGTGACCCGAGGTAGTTCGGATAAGCGGTAGAAGATGAATGAATGAATGAATGAATGAACTAGCCGGTCCTTCACCAGACTCAAACAAATATGTGGCTTGTTACAGCTTTACCTCTGACACTGACACTGGAGACTCCTTCATTAAAAGATAAATAAGCATTTCTGTACAGAAAACCTCACCACACCTTTTAATCTCTGAGTCTCTGGCCACGCCCCTTAGCTTAGCTTAGCGTTAGCTGTTTTGCATTTTTTTAATCAAACATCTGTTATCTTTACTACACCTGGTCTGCTCCACGTTTCTCAGTGAACCGGTGAATTGTTTTATGATTCAAATGATTCACTTGGTTCAGTGATTCAAATCACTGAATCGTTTTCTCCTCTGAAACTCCATTGTAACCGTGCTAGCAATAACAATGCACAACGTAACGTCTCACAGTACAGCATCAATTAACAAATAAGCATGAGAATGGCTAAACATGTCACAGATATCTCAGTAGATTATTTTTTGTGGATTTTTTTCGTTGCTCTTCTTTATATCTGTGATGCCTGAGTTTGCTCAGTGCAACGCGGCTCATCAATCACTGACACTTTATGCTAATCTCTGAAATATCTTCCTCTTCTTTCACGTCTTGTTGGAAGCGAATGCTAAATGCAATTTCCTCTATTAAAGATCCTGGTATTTATTTTGGGGACAGAAGCACGCTGGCAAGCTCTTTGGCTGCATTCCCAGCGGCGCACTTTCAGAGCCTCCTCCTCTACAAGATGGCCTGTGATGGGTGCCAGATGCATGCTGGGAAATAAGAGGCAGAGTGGTTAGCGGCGTGGGGTAGCAGGAGCACAGAGAGCACCACATGGCCCATTTTGTTAGTGAATATCGTGTTGATGATGTTAGCTGTACAAACAGGAAGATGTCTGATGCGTATCAGGGTGCCAGGTGCATGCTGGGAAATAAGAGGCGGAGCGGTTGGATGTGAGGGTTGAAAGACCACTGAGAGCACCACATGTATGTGCTGTTAGTTCCAGGGAGAAGAGGTGGAGGAAGTGTTTCACGGATGTTCCACGAAACAAATAAAAATGAGCTTTTTTAATGCGTTTAAATGTGATGTGATTGTGTAGTGAACTTTTTTACATGGTGTAAGAGAAATAAAACATGGTGTTACAGGAAAATAATCAGAAGCAGGATGATAACAGTGACTCCGTGTCATCACACCACCACGTAGTTGATTATTTTCCACCAACACTACGACACGAATATTTTATTCCTTACTTTTTTAAAAGATTATTGCTTTTGAAACTACCATCGATAATATAGTTCTTGGCTTAAAAGTTCTTACCTTAAGAAGTCAAACTCCTCCATCTCACCTGATCCATCAACTGCTTCCTGTCTCCTCTTAAGGAAAGTGTTAATTAAACATGAATAATAAGGGACAGGGGTCACGGTGGCTTAGTGGTTAGCACGTTCGCTTCACACCTCCAGGGTTGGGGGTTCGATTCCTGCCTCCACCTTGTGTGTGTGGAGTTTGCATGTTCTCCCCGTGCCTCGGGGGTTTCCTCCGGGTACTCCGGTTTCCTCCCCCAGTCCAAAGACATGCATGGTAGGTTGATTGGCATCTCTGGAAAATTGTCCATAGTGTGTGATTGTGTGAGTGAATGAGAGTGTGTGTGTGTGTGTGTGTGTGTGTGTGCCCTGTGATGGGTTGGCACTCCGTCCAGGGTGTATCCTGCCTTGATGCCCGATGACGCCTGAGATAGGCACAGGCTCCCCGTGACCCGAGGTAGTTCAGATGAATGAATGAAGTTAAAGTTTGAGAGATCAACACAGAGCTTCATCGGTCTGCTTCTTCATGCACCATTTAATGACACGGGGCACTTAAAGCAAATCTGCATGTCGCATTTCAAATCTTTCATCTAGGAGATGGTAAAAAATGATTCATCGATTATGAGCAAGATGAAAAAATTAGGACGGATGTAAAGCGTTTCGTTCTAAACCCGGAACTGACTTAATGACACGAGTGGTGGATTAATCAGAAGTCTAGTCAGAGATGCAGAAACGCTGAGATTTGTGTAGCGACCCTTCAGAGATTTTCTGCTCGAGGAGTCGAAAAGGAGAAAAGATATCGTTACTTCTAGGTTTTATGTTTAATTAAATAATCGACGCTGGGCAAAAGTATGTGAAGCATCGACCATCACACTCAAAAGTGGTTCTTCACCAAATTGCAGTCGCTAATTTGTACACAATTGTATAGAATTTTATTACGATTATAGTTTCCCTTCACTGTACACAAAGCCCTGAACTCCATGAACACATGAAGGTTGAAGTGAAGGAACTCAAGTGTCCTTTACAGAGTGTCCTGACTCTGACTCAACCCCACTGAACACCTTTGGGATGAACTCAAACTGGAGTTTCTTCAACATCAGAGTCTGATCTCAGTAATGTTCTTGTAGCTGAATGAATACAAATCCACACACGTTGCATCGTGAGTGATGGCCGAGTTCGCTATCCAGAAGGCTATATAGTCAAATAAGGGGGAAGTCGTGGCCTAATGGTTAGAGAGTTTGACTCCTAACCCTAAGGTTGTGGGTTCGAGTCTCGGGCCGGCAATACCATGACTGAGGTGCCCTTGAGCAAGGCACCGAACCCCCCCAACTGCTCCTCGGGCGCCGCAGCATAAATGGCTGCCCACTGCTCTGGGTGTGTGTTCACGGTGTGTGTGTGTTCACTGCTGTGTGTGTGCACTTTGGATGGGTTAAATGCAGAGAACGAATTCTGAGTATGGGTCACCGTACTTAGCCGTATGTCACGCCACTTTTTTTTAAATACAGCTTTTTTTAAATTCATTTCAGAAATGACTGAAAGAAGGAAGGATGATAATGCATGCAAGAGCAGATACCATTATCCTGAGTGACTTACATTTCTCTCATTTATACAGCTAAACAACTGAGGGTTAAGGGCCTTGCCCAGGGACCCAGGAGTGGCAGCTCGGTGGCCCTGGGATTCGACCTCATGGCTTTCTGATCAGTAAACCAGCACCTTAACCACTGAGCTACCACCTCCCTATTTCCCACGTTCAAGTGTTAGTTTTATGTAATGTACTCTTTTTGACTGAATCAGAAACAGTTGCTAGATCAGATTAGTCTTCATGCCTTTGCACATGTTCAGTGACTTGGATCATAGATGACACAGTTAGAACATCCTCATGAGTTCCACCTGTTCTTTCCCTGAGGAAGATCTTCTCTTTTGTCTTCTCTTTAGTTACACCTAACTACTTTCTCAATCTCTCTTGCTCTCCCTCACACATCTGAGATTAAGAGATTTACTCACATCTTCTTTCATACCGTAGTGATGGCTCAGTGTGTGAAGTTCTGTGCTAGTGACTGGAAGGTTGTGATTTGAAATTCTAGGACTTAAGCCTTGAGCAAGGTTTATAGCATCTACCTGCTCAACTTTTGGCATTGACAAGATTCTACCTCTCTTACGTCACTTTGAATTAGGTACTTTTTTGACAAAGAAATGAAAAATAAGCCAAAGTTACTGGGCCAGAACATATAAAGAATGGGGTGATAGAGAGAAAAAGGACAAAAAATGTGAGCGGGAAACTGTTTTTGTCCGTAAAAGGAGCACTGATACGTATGAAGGACCAGAGGGCAAAAACTCCCTGATAGATGGTCCAATAAGATGTAAAATTGTTCATCCATGAAGGGGCACATCAGTCTTCATTCCTCTCTCAGAGAGCTGTCACTTTGCACAGCCTGAATACTTGTATGCTGACGGCACTCACAGACATGGAGGTATCACTCAAGGGGGAACTGGGGTGGTGGGGGACCTCAGAAAGTCTGCATCTGCAGAATCAAGAAATTGGTTGTTCATCACTGCACACAGAGCACTTGTGGCTTCTTGCCAACTTGGACTCATTCAGAGCTTACACAAGGGTTTATCTTGGCAACTTGACCACAGGCCACAGGGTCATACATCATGGGATGTGAAGGTCTGCATTTCCCCCTGTATACAGGTCCCTTGTGATAACTTGATCACGTGGGATCTTGTCTCACACACACAAAAGAACATCACTTGGCAACACATGCACACCTAGGACAACAGTCCAGAACCCTCTTGGCAACCCATTACTAGCTTGGTGTGTTAGGTACCTATGGCATTAATATGTTTCCTTTCTTATTTATCACAAGAGAACTAAGGACACTGTTCTTTATGGGAAAGAATCTCAGAGCCACTAAGCTGTCACTGCTGGGCCTTGAGCAAGGATCAACTGCTCACCTGTATAAATTAGATCAATGTGCATCTGGAGCTGATCTGAAGGTGGATAATGGCATCTGCCTGAAATGTTATGGCACCCTGACTACCTGTGCACTTAAGGCACTGCCCATTTTGGCAGCTGTTTGGCAACTAGAGCAAAACCTTGCTAACTTGATCATTTATGTACTGTACCTGTGCTACTGCTCTGGGTAACTTGACAAAACACAATTACATATGGGCCCCTTTTAGCAACCTGAACACTTGTCCACCACAAACCATCTTGAGTGCTTCTTGGCTATTAGAATTATGAAGTATCTCATGGGATCACAATTAGTAACATTGTGTACTTGAGGCATAAGCATTAAGTACTCTTGGCATCTTGCCCACTACAGTACCCAGGGCATATGCACACACATATTCATTCCTATTAGTAGCAGGACACTTGCATAACTAAGGCTTAAACACCATTTATATGTCTTTTGGTAAGATCAGAGCATTGGACTTACATACAGTATGCGCCCCTTTTGGCAATTTGACCACTGGTGAACTTAGGGAATCTATATATACTATGATCATCTGTCCACTTGGGTCAAAACACACATAACCTTTATACCATAAGTGCTACACAAGTATCTCTAGGGCAGACCAGTGTGTACCTAAGGTACATATCTTGATAACAGCTCCAGACTGCAACCTAGTGTACCTAGACTTCAGACAGATCCTAATCCTAAGGTTGTGGGTTTGAGTCTTGGGCCGGCCATGACTGAGGTGCCCTTGAGCAAGGCACCGAACCCAACACCCAACCCCCCCCGGCCCAAACTCCTCCCTGGCCCCCGCAGCATAAATGGCTGCCCACTGCTCCGGGTGTGTGTTCACGGTGTGTGTGTGTTCACTGCTGTGTGTGTGTGTGAATGGATGGGTTAAACGCAGAGAATGAATTCTGAGTATGGGTGACCGTACTTAGCTGTATGTCACGTCACTTCACTTTAATTATACTTAGGTACCTAGGGCATACATATATCCATCCATCTATTCTCTACACTGCTTATCCTGCTGGTTTGTGGGGAACCTGGAGCCTGTACCAGGAGACTCAGGGCAAAAGGCAGGGCAGACCCTGGACAGGACGCCTGTGTATCCCAGGGAACAACTGCACCCAGACACTCACACATTTATTCACACTCACCTACATGACATGCCAATCAGCCTACAGAGCATGTCATTGATGTGGTAGCTCAGTGGTTAAGGTGTTGGGCTACTAATCGGAAGGTCAGGGTTCGAACCCCAGGTCCACCAAGCTGCCACTGCTGGGCCCCTAAGCAAGGCCCTTAACCCTCGGTTGCTCAGTTGTAAGTCACTCTGGATAAGGGTGTCTGCTAAAATGCTGTAAACGTAAATGTCATTGGACTGGGGAGAAAACCGGATTACCCAGAGGAAATCACTGAGGCACAGGGAGAACATACAACATGCATATATGAGCTGGGAAATTTGATCTGCACATCTGTGCCACTGGTAGGAAAGCTTTTGTTGCAATATTACCACTTGTGCAGGGCAGGGGTCGGTAACCCGCGGCTCCGGAGCCGCAAGTGGCTCTTTCATCCCTCTGCTGCGGCTCCCTGTACATTTGGAAAATAAACATTTAATTTAAACTTATTTTATTTTAGTTAGTTAGTTTTTAAAAAAATGAAATTCTAAGATTATGATGCTCTTGTAACATTAAAATAAACCGTGTTTAATTTGTTTGTCACTCAAAATACGCGTCATAACCGCCGACTTGCGAAATCCGACACACAGAAGCAGACGCGTTTTTGGTTTTCTGCAGCCGGCAAGTTAAAATTTTAATGTCATGAATACGAAGAGGACTCAATTAGACATTGAACATTTTATTTGAAAGTAACCAGCGTCTTTTTTGTTAAGGTTAGTTCAAACTATTCAAAATATTTTTGTTTGCCTGCAGCAATAAAATTGTGTTTACTCGGTAGCAGTGCACTGATTTCACAAATGCAACACACTACAGTTTTTTTATACTTTCCATAAAGGTAAAAAACGATATATGCGGCTGTTCTCTTCATTTTAGATGTCAAAAGGGTTTTGTCGGGTCCAAATGACTCTTTGAGTGTTTAAGGTTGCCGACCCCTGACTTAGGGTATACTGGTACATGTGGAGTACATAGGCACAGATCAGTATTAGTAAATTGAAAGGTTAAGTATCTAGGGCATACAGTCAATGTGATTGCCTTCTGGCAGATTGGTCAGGTGTTCTAGGGTATACACCAAGTCTTCCTGGAAGCCTTACCACTTCTGCATCTATAGCACATGGAAATAACCTATTGTTGTCCTTCTCTAGTCTTATTTATGAAGTGAAAGGAAATCTGACAAAAGCACATGATTAAGGGTGTGTGTGTGTGTGTGTGTGTGTGTGTGTGTGTGTGTGTGTGTGTTTCTTGGCCTGTTACGCAAAGGAAAAGTAAATTTGTCTGAAAATGTTCACATCCAAAAGAAGCAAAGTGATTTCCCTCAATAGCCCTACAGTAAATGAGTGACTCAGACAAGCTCATAATGGCGACACACACACAGCATGCACTCATTTTCTTCCATTCTGTGTTTAAGCACCTGGTCCTCACACACACTCTGCCCCCCACCTGCTTTGCATCATCTTTGATGCTTTGATCAGCAGGAGAATAGGACTGTACAAGATAGAGGAATTAAAAAACAAGGAGAACATGCTGACATGACGACATGAAGACGTCTGTAGAAGAAAGCGATTTCTGCGGTGAGCTAGAGTTTATATTTATTCTCCGAAAATCATGTGTTGTTGTTTCTGATGCTATATCTGCACTGAGATTCTTCATAGCGTAATTACTTTAACACCTCCAGTGTGCACAAGTTACGGGAAAGTGGATCCACTCGTGTTTTTCTTTTACCTAAGCAAACACAAAGGAATAAAAACAAAGTGATCAAACTTTGGGATCATGACAGTCTTTTATCGATCTATCTGTACTAAGCACTAACTGTTCTAATCAATGCTCAAGCTATCAGCTAATAGGACCTTCTGTGGAAGATACTGAGTGGGGTAAAGTTCTGTAAGCAATTAGCTAGAGAGTCTCATGGCATTTTAGCATGAACGTTAATTCAAAGAAGAAGAAGAAGAAGTGGTGCTTTGTTGCCTGTACGTACGTGTTGGAGAATTTGGGATGTTGGGGAAACTTTTCTGCTGTGTTTATTTAATATTAGCTTTCATTAGGATATTGTATTGTTTATATAACATATCGTTGCTGTCGGGCGGAATCCTCGTATCTCGAAAACCGTTATTTTTCAGGAAATAAAAAAAACGCCGTACCTTATCTGCAGTACACAGGGTTTAGTCCGCGTTGCAGTGGATTGTCTTGCGCTAAATTCCTGTCCTCAGACGAGCACCAGAACTAGCGGGGGTCAAGATTTTTTTTTCTTTGAGCCCAGTGTTTTGAAGACATTTACCTCAGAAGACGTGTTGATTCGTTGCGACTCTTCTTGAGGAGAAATATGTCGTGAAGCTCTCCCACGGAGTGAGGAAGAGGTGGACAGTTGAAGTGTCCAATGGAGTTATGAGATTTGCGCTCAAGCTATTTTCAAGACTTTAGATTGGTTAATAACTTGTAAAAATAACAGACCCACGTGGGGACTGACCAATAGCATCGATATGTGAAAAAATATGAAATTGACCAAATTTGGACATACGAGGTTTCCGCCAGACAGCGACGATATGTAACTTTTCTTTCGCAGCACACTGGGCAAATTGATTTAGGCAAACGTTTTCGTTCAGTGTAAAGAAAGACCGATGTTGTGTCTGTGAGTCTATCGTTCACTGAATTTTAGTCTTAAGGATAAATTTTGAGCTGCTTTTTATCATGAACAAACACAGAAATTGGTTTAATATCACCATCTGTGTAAAAAGAAATAACTTTTTTTATTTATGAATATATCGCTCTTAATCAGCCTTCACACTGCACACGACAAATGACGGCCGATAAACAGGAAGTCATTCATTTCCTATGGAGAGTCGCAAAGGTGCTGCGTGAGGTGCCGACCATCTGCGGATCTGTAATTTTCGGATCCGTCTGGAGCGTTGGATCTGTTAAAAAATTTCAACTTGTGCGACTACACCGCATCCGATATATCCGGATGTGATGTGTTCCAATGTTGTCCAATCAGGTTCGTGTGCATGAGGTGATAAGAATTATTGAGAAGTATTAATATTCATTCATTAATTTTCTACCGCTTATCCGAACTACCTCGGGTCACGGGGAGCCTGTGCCTATCTCAGGCGTCATCGGGCATCAAGGCAGGATACACCCTGGACGGAGTGCCAACCCATCACAGGGCACACACACACTCTCACTCACTCGCACACTCACACACGACGAACAATTTTCCAGAGATGCCAATCAACCTACCATGCATGTCTTTGGACCGGGGGAGGAAACCGGAGTACCCGGAGGAAACCCCCGAGGCACGGGGAGAACATGCAAACTCCACACACACAAGGCGGAGGCGGGAATCGAACCCCCAACACTGGAGGTGTGAGGCAAATGTGCTAACCACTAAGCCACCGTGCCCCCGAGTATTAATATTAACTTTAGTAATTTTTAAACTTTATCAAAAACAATATTTTTGTTTTAAATACATTGTTATTGATAAAAAAGTAATAAATTATTAATATTTATATTGTATTATTTTTAATGTTGTGTCCATGTTTCCTCAAAAATTATTCGCGGTCTTTCTGGATTTATTATTGTATTGATTGTTTGAATGAATGAATTAATGAAGAGTAAATACATTCACCGTGATAAATGGACGGAGAACTTTTACTGAAGACGCAAAAGAAAACATTGCAAATCAGTGTGAATAAAACACTACCTGACTCGGAGAAAAAGTCTCGGCGAGTATCCATGCTTCATTTTTTCTCTTAACATCTCTGTATGATTCTAGAGACGTATCGTACAGTATTGGGTTTTCCGAGACGGCGAGAATTAGCTTCTCTTCCATGTTGACCTCTACACGATCGTATTGCACATTCCGTGCGACTGTCACTAGGGGGCGAAATCCGACAGTCGTTTCCGTTTGTCGTGTGCAGTGTGAAGGCCGCATTAGTATTGTAGTGAAAAACAGAAATAGTGATGAAACTCTACAAATTCTGTAGTGTAGAGTGTCTACTTTCATGAGAGCTTCATATTAACACCACTGTGGTGTGAGACACGACAAAGACGTTTAATCATCGACATGAACCCGACACAAACAGGAGGAAACAACATTGTTTTGGCCTCTGGGGAAAGATTTATTATCCCTCAGTCAGTATGTCTAGTACTATGATTTTATAAACCTACCTAAATGCTGAAATGGCAGAATGATGCCAAAATGAGCATCGTATACAGTAGGGTTACAGATGGGGAAACATTACCATCTCACTTGGGTTTTAGTTCCTGGGTCCATTTGGGTTTCCTATAGGTTGCCCATTTTTCTTCCAACTCTACAAAAAAATCATGACTTTAAATTTCCCCTAGGTCGCCTAGGTTCCCTTAGGGTTCCTAATAAGTGTGTGATGTGCCTTTGCTGCCCTGTGATAAACCAGTGTTTCTGGAATAGGCTCCAGGTCTCTGGAGATATATAAGATATAAGCTGGTTGTCCAAAATGGTGACATACTGAAGTTTAGTTCATCTTTAGACGTATGACAAGAAGTTCCAGTATGAAGAACTAGACGTGGACACCGAAGAATCTGTGACAAAGATGTTAGCGGCAAACAAACAAAGCAAACTTTAGCCTCTTGGTTGATTTTCTGCAGCTGGAGTTGGTGATTTCGTCTGACTTGAGTGTGTATGAAGTGTGTAAGCATGCGGTCATTGAGCTGTTGCAGTAGAAGTGCTCTTTCAGCTCTTCAGGGAGCATTCAGCCGAGCCGAGGAACGACTACGACTCAAAATCAATACTCATTGAAATAGAGTAACATGCTTTTGTGTGTGTGTGTGTGTGTGTGTGTGTGTGTGTGTGTGTGAACACATCTAGACAGGATTTCAACATATTATTTAAAGCTAATGTTTATGTGAATGAGCATATTTCCTTGAGCGGAGGCCACACACACACACACACACACACACACACACGTACACACACACACACACACACACACACTAGAGATGATGCATGTCTAAATGTGATACTTCGATTCCAACTACCTGCCCTTAAATACAACCATGATGCATGTTTGAGGTGTGGAAATACAGTAACACTCATGTCTCGTGAACCTCTGTATTTTTTGGTGGTTAACTAGCCGGTTTGTTGTTAGCCACATCAAGATGCTAATGAATATTCATAAACCATTCTAATGATTTTTTTTTCTTCCATTTTTAGATAAATGTTTGTTGAATTATTGTTAGTTACTTTGGTACTATTTAAAAAAATGATTAATTAGATTTTGTTTAACAGAGAGACAAAACGGAAAAGATTGTTACTGTCTTTCTATCTCTCGCTATTACATAATAAAGTAATAAACCTTCCTGTTAGCACGGTGCTATTGAAAGACTGCATGTTTGTGAGAAAACAAAAAAAAAGAACCTGAGAAAAGAGAGAAGCTAATTATCGCTGCTGACTAGCGCTTCTCGCTGTGTGGTGCGTGTGTATGCACGAGGCTAAGATTGGAGTTAGTTACGGAGCCAAATGTGCAGACGAACCCTTTCTCTCGCAGATAAAGACAGAGCAGACGAGTGGTTTGAGCTTTAACGCTCGCTCTGGCGTCGCTAAGTGTTTATCATATGCGTTAGATATGTCTGTTATGTTGTCCTTTTTTGCCGATGAGAGAATTCTGTTGTTGCTTTTGTGGGGTTTTGTGTGTGTGTGTGTGTGTGTGTGTGTGTGTGTGTGTGTGAGAGAGAGAATGAGTGAGATAAAGACAGGACAATGCTACAAAAGCTGCCTTTGTAGCACACTGTTTTTTCTCTCGGTCTTGACTCTCATCTGAATTCCGGCTCTTTTTCTCTTTTCTCAGACTCAAGCCCGAGTTAATCAGCTAATTGGCTGAGCTTTTCAGAGATAAATAGCAGAGAACAGGAAGAGATGGTCTGTGATTTAACTAGTCGTTTTTTTTTTTATTTTCCACTTTACAGTTGTGTGTGTGTGTGTGTGTGTGACCAAGTAAATAATGTCATGTAGAGTGATAAAGCATAAACAAACACCTTGGTTCTGAACATGATGGAAAAGTTACGTCTTGCTATAAAGCACTGACCCCTATACAGTGCACCGTTACTATAGAAACGATAAGTTATAACTAGATTTGTAAAGTTCGTCACGACAAACTTTGATGTTGGCTTTGACGAGGCAAGTATTCGCAAAGGCCGGTGCTTTTTGGAGGCGAGTGGACATAAGAGTCAGTGTAGATAGGGTGCCAAAACAACAGAAAGATAGGGTGCCAAAACATTTGGAGGCAAGTGGAGACGAGCATGTGACGTCATCCAAATATTCCTGAGGAAGTTCCCCACATTGGGCTGAGTGTTTTGATATGTCACATGTCCATGTTGGGCAAAATTTTTTATTTTCACGTGACATCATGTGACATCACGTGACGTCATCAGAATACACGTGAGGAAGTTCCCCTCATTGTTCTGAGTGTTTTGATATGTCACATGTCCATGTTGTAAAAAGTTTTTTGATTTTGCATATTTTGGGGGCGGGGCTTCGGCACAACCAGAAGGCCAGTCGGTACACCAATTTAAACCTTTAAAGGAGCTGGTCGAGTTTGGTGTAGATAGTTCGAAAGCTTGCCGAGTTATAAACCTCCAAAGTTTATAATGGGAGCCTATGGGAAAAAGGCCACTTTGAGACCCGGTACCGGAAGTACCAGTACTCATAGCAACAAACTTCAGACCAGGGTCTACAACATATCCGGATGTGGTGCATGTGGCTCGAAAGCTCTAGGCTGCATTAAATTTTATAAATTTTTGTCTAAGCTGAAATAGGAAAACAGAATGTTGGCTTCTACAAAGCGACATAATAATATAAACCTGTGACTGACATTATTAGCATAATTATTAGCATTATTATTATATTATTGACATTATTAGCTGCACTACTGTATTCAAAGTTAATCAATACCTTCTGACCAATCAGAATCCAGAATTCTATAGCTCTGTGATGTCATACTCATTTAAACAGGATCGTCTGCCATTTAAAAGGATCACAGTATGACATCACGGCATCTTCTGTTCTTCAGGTCTAATGAAACAATAGAAAATATTAAGGTCAAATGTCAGGACAGTGTGCGAACACAACTCCACAGTGCTCTCACACACAGAGCTCTCACACCTCACACAGAGCTCTCACACACACCTCTAACACAAGAGCTCACACAGACCTCACACAGAGCTCATATAGAACTCACACATCTCAGACAGAGCTTTCTCACTCAGAGCTCACACACACCTCACATAGAGCTCACACAGAGCTTTCACACACCTCACATAGAGAGTTCACTCACATCACAGGGCTTATACACAGAGCTCACACAGATCTCATGTACAGCTCTCACACACCTCACACAGAGCTCTCACACACCTTAAAGAGCTCATAGACAGAGCTCTCATACACCTCACAGAGCTCACACACACAGCTCACTTACAGCTCTCACACACACAGCTCACTTATAGCTCTCACACACACAGCTCACATACAGCTCTCACACACAGAGCTCACTTACAGCTCTCACACACAGAACTCACATACAGCTCTCACACACAGAGCTCACTTACAGCTCTCACACACAGAGCTCACTTACAGCTCTCACACACAGAGCTCACTTACAGCTCTCACATGCAGAGCTCACATACAGCTCTCACACACAGAGCTCACATACAGCTCTCACACACAGAACTCACATACAGCTCTCACACACAGAGCTCACACACAGAGCTCACTTACAGCTCTCACACACAGAACTCACATACAGCTCTCACACACAGAGCTCACTTACAGCTCTCACACACAGAGCTCACTTACAGCTCTCACATGCAGAGCTCACATACAGCTCTCACACACAGAGCTCACACACAGAGCTCATTACAGCTCTCACACACAGAGCTCACATACAGCTCTCACACACAGAGCTCACTTACAGCTCTCACATGCAGAGCTCACATACAGCTCTCACACACAGAGCTCACATACAGCTCTCACACACAGAACTCACATACAGCTCTCACACACAGAGCTCACACACAGAGCTCACTTACAGCTCTCACACACAGAACTCACATACAGCTCTCACACACAGAGCTCACTTACAGCTCTCACACACAGAACTCACATACAGCTCTCACACACAGAGCTCACTTACAGCTCTCACACACAGAACTCACATACAGCTCTCACACACAGAGCTCACATACAGCTCTCACACACAGAACTCACATACAGCTCTCACATGCAGAGCTCACACACAGAGCTCACATACAGCTCTCACACACAGAACTCACATACAGCTCTCACAAAAAGAGCTCACACACAGAGCTCACTTACAGCTCTCACACACAGAACTCACATACAGCTCTCACACACAGAGCTCACATACAGCTCTCACACACAGAACTCACATACAGCTCTCACACACAGAGCTCACTTACAGCTCTCACACACCTCATGCAGTTCACAAAGCTCTCACTCTCAGGTTCATAACAAATCATTGCTGTTTATTTAACCTAACGGTTCATTAACCCAGCGAGACGCTGAGAAACGCCACCACAGCTGCCATTTTATTTTCTAATCATGCAGATTTATCATTAAACAACACCACTCTATTTAATAACACAAAGAGACCTTGTAGGTAAAATTATCATGATTTAATCTTTAATAATTCCAGCGTTTGCCATGTTAACATATCGCTGTGAAATTGTCCGTAAGGTCGCTGTGAGACCGTGAGATCTGTGAGGCTGTGAGTTAATCAGCTCATACGGTTACTTTAAATCTGTAATCAGTTTTAAATAAAAAGTTATCCGTGATAATAATAAAGTACGTGTTTCTACATGTCATATAAAAAATGGTCATCTATAAACTCACACAATTTCTAAGCCATGACATCATGTGATATATTTTTCGTAAGACAACTTAATGACTCGCATCCAAAATAGCAAACGATCCAAATGAATCACGTTGACTCTGATTCGTATTCTGGAACTTTTCAGATGGAATATTTCTAATCAATTAATGAAAGTTTTAGAAGGAACTTTTCATCAATATCATATCAGTGAATGCCCCGTATTTTAAATCGGTTCGAATGAGCATACGAACCAAACGTTATGAATCACTTTGAATCTGATTCAAAGTGAATCAGATTTGATTTTCTCTCTCCATATTTCTAACTAGTGAATGAAGGTTGTACAAGAAGGTTTCCACTCCTACACTCCCCTCAGCCAATCCTCGCTTGAGTTTGTTCGGTATGAAACTAAAATCTAAAAGAACCAAATGAATCATTTTGATTTAGATTCAGAACCTTTGAATCTTTTTTTTTTCTTTTTAGCTTTTTTTCTTGCCATATTTCAGAACAATGAATGAAACTTTTACAACAATGTTTTTTACCTCATATCCTCCCTTCAGCTAATGTTTACTTGATTTTGTGCAGGTCTGAACCAACCCAAAAGAGCAAAATTAACCAAAAGAATCGCTTTGAATTTGATTCAGATTCAGATTCCTTTTTCTCTTTTCGTATTTCCAAACCTGTGAATGGACGTCGTACAACTTCCCTACAATCCCTTCAATGTTTATATACAGTACACAGTACACACAGTATATCGTTTGTGAAATAAAAACCAAAATATGAAATGAACCAAATGAATCACTTTGATTCATTTCTGATTCAGATACGGAATCATTTTTTCTTACCATGTTTATGAGCCATGAACGGAAGATTCAGAAGAATGTTCTGATCTCTGCCTTCACCTCAGGCGGTGTTTGTTTACTAATGTATGATGTGAAACCGAACCAGAATAGCAAACTAATCAGATTTGCCTGACAGATGACTAGGTGTGAAATTTAGATCATGTTATGTTGGAGTATGTCGAATCCGTCCGTCTGCTCCTCTGTTTCCTCTTGATGAACTCCGCTGTCCTGATTATCTGCTCTTTTTTTAATAATGAATTCACTTGTAATCCGTAATCATGCCTCCGTAAATCGAGTAGAGCCACTGATTTATTGTAATGTGTTACATCACCTCACAGAGATGTTTTTTATCTTTCTTTTTTCTGAGAGAACCTCAGATGTGTCCTCTCGCTCAGACCGAGGTACGTCGGTGAGCAGGAAACACTCTGTGGTGTGAGAAGCGTGACTTTAAAAGACCTTCGCCTCTTATAATAGCCGTATAAGACAGAACGTGTTCCTTCTCCGTAGCGGGAACGGCGTTTTGAAGGCTTCCGTCTCTCGGCTTTGCTCGGGCTTCACCGTTTCTCTCTCTTGTCTCCTTGTTTTCTCTGCCGCGTCTTCGCATAGAGTCACAGTGCATGCTGTGTGCTGAAGCAGAAGGTGAGTGGGCCTTGCTTTTCTTCATTTTTAATTTCGTTCATCTTGCTAAACCCAAGGGAACACTTTCGGCTTTGCGCGCGTGTGCGTGTGTGTGTGTGTGTGTGTGTGTGTGTGTGTGTGTTGAAGACAAACTCTTGCCCAGAGCCTCTTCAGTTTGACTGGATGATTACACCTACCTGCCTTTGGTCATCATGCTGCAATTGTGAAATGCTAACAGACAGCGCTGCGTCTGAAACCCAGTTGCACACGCTAAACACTAATTAGCCCTGAAATTGTAGCTAGCGAGTTATTTATCTGTTAAAAACCATCTATATAATCAGCGCAATTTTTAAACGTTTTAATTATTAATGAACATCACATCATACTTTTTTATCTGTTTATGGTCACATTTGGAAGGTCTAGCAAGTTTGTTCCATCTGCGGTCCTCAGTTTGTCGGTCTGCTTTTTCCATGAACAGCTGTGATTTAAAAACAAAGCAGTTAACAAGTGACGAAGAAACGTGGCATACGACAGAGAAAAAGAAGCGCGGCAGACAGAAATATGGCAGATGACAGAACAAATAGTGCGGACGAGAGAAAAACAAATAATGTAGACGACAGAAGAACAAATATGGAAGAAGGTAGAAAAACAGATATGGCGTATGACAGAAAAATAAGTATGACGGAAGACAGAAAACTGAACAGTGGAGGATGACAGTTCTGATTGGCTGTTCGACAGCGAATCAGAACTGGACTGGACTCAGATGAGATTCGATTCATCTTCAGTACAGAAGGACAGGGTTTCGGACGCAGAGCTGTGTTCCTGCTTCCTGCTGATTGGCTGTGTTTGTTACAGGGGCGGGGCTTCGTTCAGTGCTTCACACTCAAATCGCTCTTATCAGTCTCACATGAAACTGTGTGTGCATGTGCACCGAGCTAATGACGTTTCCTACGTCTCTTTCAAACTCTCTATGTGCTCTATCTCTCTATCCTTACTCTCTGTCTCTCTCTCTTTCTCTCCATCCCTTGCTCTTTCTTATTCTGTGCTTTTTTCAGTCTCGTCTCTCTTCCCGTCTCTGTTTGTCTCGTGCCATACTTCTCTCTTTCTTTCTCTGTCACTCATACTCAATCTGTCTATCTCTCTTTCCTGCTCTCTCCTTCTGTCACTCTTTTGCATTCTCATCTTGTTCTGGCTCTGTCTCTCACTCCCACCATCTCTCTTTCTCTCATGCTTTTGTGTCAGCGTGCTAGCGTCTGTCACGCTTTGCTGCTCGTTCCTCCGTTCTCTAAGGCACACACTTTACCATACAGTATTTGGACAGTCATTAGATGTAAATAAGGGAAGAGAAACCACACGTGGTGTTAAACTGGAGAGAGAAAACGCCTCTGCAGGAGAATCAACACCATCCCAGAATAACCGCAGTCCCAGCTGAAGAGAACAGCAGCGTGGTGTGGATGTGTGATGTGAGGTTTCTGCTGGACTCCTTCATTTATAATCACTTCCTGCATCTGTTCAGATCCTGAAATGTTGCTCAGTGCTTGTGTGTGTGTGTGTGTGTGTGTGTGTGTGTGTGTGTGGTTTGGGACATGGTCCGAGTCGTCGTTATCCATATTATTTGCAGCCTGCTCCGTAGTTCATGTGGGGAATCAGCGGAGCTCATGCTGGCCTTCTTATTGGATTAAAACTTAATCAAATTCATTCACTTAATGACCACCATGACCTTAGAACTGCCTCAGGAGGGGATGTGTGATGGGAAGTGCTGTCACACACACACACACACACACACACACACACACACACACACACACACACACACACACACACACTATACACTTTAACGTCAGATTTCTGTTAAACTGTGTGTTTAACACGATAAAAATCGGGTCCTCAGTGGAAGTTCCAACATCCAGAGAGTGCAGTGTATAAAGCAGTATATTAACACGTTACCTTAGTAACCTTTATTCAACCAAAATAAAACCTCACAGACATCTTAGCTGTCTGACCTGAGGCATTTAAATAAAACAAACGAACAAACAGAATGAAAAAAAACAACTAACTAAACAAACAAACAAACAATAACTAACTAACTAAATAAATAAATAAATACACCATCACCTCCCCCAGGCAGTGGAAATGAATAATGAAATCAAACAGACAGAGAGACAGAAAGACAGAGGCAAACACAGACAGACAGACAGACAGACAGACAGAGACAAACAGACAGAGAAAGACAGAGGGACATAGACAGACAGACAGACACAGACACACAGACAGACAGACAGAGACAGACATACAGACAGAGACAAAGAGACAGAGAAAGACAGAGGGACATAGACAGACAGACAGACACAGACACACAGACAGACAGACAGACACACAGACAGACAGACAGACAGACAGACAGAGACAAACACAGACAGACAGAGACAAACACAGACAGACACACAGACAGACACACAGACAGACACACAGACAGACAAACAGACAGACAGACAGACACAAATAATTAAACATGCACACACACACACACACACACACACACAAACACACACGCACACACACACACAGTTATATAGCACCAGATATTGCTGAATCTTCAGGTTTGGCTCTACTCTACTCTATAACTCCGAGTAAATCTAGATGTAAATGTTAATGCAGGATCTATTTTCCTGCTGAGAAAAAGACAGACATGTGTCGGGACTAAAACCATGAAAGGAGCTGTGAGTTTGGTGAGAAGGAGTCGGTCTGTAACGTTCTTCAGAAGACAAATGGAGCTCGAGTGTGTCAGAGGTGACGGAGTGTTAGAGAACGAAACAGTCGTCATGTCTGTGAGTTTGATCTACAGCTGAAACAGTAGAACTTGTGTGAAGTAAAGAGGAGCTGCTGTGTTCAGGGTCTTGTGTGGACGCTGAAGGCGGCCATCTGGAGTTGACATCATGCTGAAGAATGAAGATCTAACTCCAGAAGTATACAGTAAAACTTTCTCTGCAGTTCTCTCCAGAAAGCTGAAAGTGTCTTCCCTCTGATTCTCAGTATTTTTGTGTAGAGGATTGTGTTTCTCTCTGTCTCTCTCTCTCTCTTAGTCTTCACAATGGCACACGTTTCATGCTTTCTTATCTTCCCGGGGACATTTTTTGGCTCCACACAGAGAACAAACAAAGCTAAAATCTGCCTACAGGACCGAGAGTCTTTAATAACGCAGGCAGTGAGCAGAAGAAACGACCAGGACCGATTAAAGCAGACTCTCTGCTCTCTGTGAGATAAATTTGGATATGTGCTGTCTTTTAGTCTGCGAGACAATTGCTCAATCGGTTTAGATACACAGACACAACGGCGTGTGTGTGTGTGTGTGTGTGTGTGTGTGTGTGTGTGTGTTATTGTGGAACAATAAGGAGAAAAAGAGATGAAAGGCAAAATAAATTAAATGTTATTAAATTTTGCACATTCTAGACATTAACTTTGTGCATGTGTGTGTGTGTGTGTGTGTGTGTATGTGTGATAACACATCAGACAGCTTGAGTCAGGGGATTGTGTGAGAAGATGGAAGTGTCACGTCCACTGAGAGAGAGAGAGAGAGAGAGAGAGAGAGAGAGAGAGAGAGAGAGAGAGAGAGAGAGAGAGAGAGAGATTTTTTTAATAGTTTATTAATGTTTGTTAAAATTTATGCTGGAAATTGACGCAGCAATAACATTAATTATTTTAAACCCACAATGTATTAATGAATATAACAGAAGCTGCCTAAATGTTTGTAAGAACACAACAAAGAGATATTAAATGATGAACATAAATAATTGTATTGATAATCAAATAAAAAAAATAACACAACAAAAACCCTGTCAGTAGGTAGTGTGCAGTGTGGTGGTGTGTATTGTGTCAGTGTGCAGTGTGCACTGTGTCTGTGTGTAGTGTGTCAGTGAACAGTGTGTAGTGTGAACATGTGCAGTGTGTCCGTGTTTAGTGTGTCAGTGAGCAGTGTGTCAGTGAGCAGTGTGTAGTGTGTCAGTGAGCAGTGTGTCAGTGAGCAGTGTGTAGTGTCAGTGAGCAGGGTGTAGTGTGTCAGTGAGCAGTGTGTCAGTGAGCAGGGTGTAGTGTGTCAGTGAGCAGTGTGTCAGTGAGCAGTGTGTAGTGTCAGTGAGCAGGGTGTAGTGTGTCAGTGAGCAGTGTGTCAGTGAGCAGTGTGTAGCCTGTCAGTGAGCAGTGTGTCAGTGAGCAGTGTGTAGTGTCAGTGAGCAGGGTGTAGTGTGTCAGTGAGCAGTGTGTCAGTGAGCAGTGTGTAGCGTGTCAGTGAGAAGTGTTTAGTGTCAGTAAGCAGTGTGTAGCGTGTCAGTGAGAAGTGTGTAGTATCAGTGGGTAGCATGTCAGTGAGCGTGAGCAGTGTGTCAGTGTCGGTGTGTAGTGTTTCAGTGTGCAGTGTGTAGTGTGTCAGTTTGCAGTGTGTCAGTGTGCAGTATGTAGTGTATCGGTGTGTTGTGTGTCAGTGAGTAGCGTGTCAGTGAGCATTGTGTAGTGTCAGAGAGCAGTGTATAGTGTGCCAGTTAGCAGTGTGTTGTGTCAGTGAGCATTGTGTAGTGTGTCAGTTTGCAGTGTGTAGTGTGGCAGTGAGCATTGTGTAGTGTGTCAGTGAGCAGTGTGTTGGTGAGCAGTGTGTAGTGTCAGTGAGAAGTGTAGTGCAGTGTGTAGTGTTTCGGTTTGTAGTGTGTCAGTGAGCAGTGTGTTGTGTATAGTGTTTCAGTAAGCGGTGTTTCAGTGTCGGTGTATAGTGTTTCAGTGTGCAGTATTTAGTGTTTCAGTGTGCAGTGTGTCCAGTGTGTAGTGTGTCAGTTTGCAGTGTGTCAGTGAGCAGTACGTAGTGTTTTGGTGTGTAATGTATCAGTGTGTTGCGTGTCAGTGAGCATTGTGTAGTGTGCCAGTAAGCAGTGTGTAGTGTATCCGTGTGCAGTGTGGCAGTGAGCATTGTGTAATGTTTCAGTGCATAGTATGTCAGTGCTCAGTGTGTCGTGTTTAGTTTGCCAGTGTGTCAGTGTACTGTGTGTCAGTGAGCATTGTGTAGTTTGCCAGTGAGCAGTGTGGCAGTAAGCATTGTGTGGTCAGTGAGCAGTGTGTTGTGTCAGTGAGAAGCGTGTCAGTGTGCAGTGTTTCAGTGTGTAGTGTGTCAGTGAGCAGTGTGCCATGTATAGTGTGTCAGTGAGCAGTGTGTCAGTGTCGGTGTGTAGTGTTCCAGTGTGCAGTGTGTCAGTGTGCAGTGTGTCCAGTGTGTAGTGTGCCAGTTACTAGTGTGTCAGTAAGCAGTTTGTAGTGTCAGTGAGCAGTGTGTAGTGTGTCAGTGAGCAGTGTCTAGCAGTGTGTAGTGTCAGTGTGTAGTGTATCAGTGAGCAGTATGGCAGTGAGCATTGTGTAGTGTATCAGTGTATAGTGTGTCAGTGTTCAGTGTGTCATGTTTAGTTTGCCAGTGTGTCAGTGTACTGTGTGTCAGTGAGCAGTGTGTAGTGTGCCAGTGAGCAGTGTGGCAGTAAGCATTGTATGGTCAGTGAGCAGTGTGCCATGTATAGTGTGTCAGTGAGCGGTGTGTCAGTGTCGGTGTGTAGTGTTTCAGTGTGCAGTGTGTCAGTGTGCAGTGTGTAGTGTGTCAGTTACTAGTGTGTCAGTAAGCAGTTTGTAGTGTCAGTGAGCAGTGTGTAGTGTGCCAGTTACTAGTGTGTCAGTAAGCAGTTTGTAGTGTCAGTGAGCAGTGTGTAGTATGTCAGTGAGCAGTGTGTAGTGTGCCAGTTACTAGTGTGTCAGTAAGCAGTTTGTAGTGTCAGTGAGCAGTGTGTCAGTGAGCAGTGTGTAGTGTGCCAATGAGCAGTGTGGCAGTGAGCATTGTGTAGTGTTTCAGTGTATAGTGGGTCAGTGTTCAATGTGTCGTGTTTCAGTGTGTAGTGTGCCAGTTACTAGTGTGTCAGTAAGCAGTTTGTAGTGTCAGTGAGCAGTGTGTAGTGTGTCAGTGAGCAGTGTGCAGTGTGCCAGTTACTAGTGTGTCAGTAAGCAGTTTGTAGTGTCAGTGTACTGTGTGTCAGTGAGCAGTGTGTAGTGTGCCAGTGAGCAGTGTGGTAGTGAGCATTGTGTAGTGTGTCAGTGAGCAGTGTGTAGTGTCAGTCAGAAGTGTTTCAGTGTGTAGTGTGTCAGTGTGTAGTGTGCCAGATTGTAGTGTGTCAGTGAGCAGTTTGTAGTGTCAGTGAGCAGTGTGGAGCAGTGTGTAGTTTCAGTGAGCAGTGTGTAGTGTGTCAGTGAGCAGTGTGGCAGTGAGCATTGTGCAGTGTTTCAGTGTGTAGTGTGTCAGTTTGTAGTGAGTCAGTGAGCAGTGTGTAGTGTGTCAGTGAGCAGTGTGTCAGTCAGAAGTGTTTCAGTGTGTCGTGTTTAGTTTGCCAGTGTGTGGTGTGTCAGTGACCAGTGTGTCAGTGAGCAGTGTGTAGTGTCAGTGAGCAGTGTGTAATATCAGTAAGTAGTGTGTCAGTGAGCAGTGTGTAATGTCAGTGAGACATGTGTTAGTTTGCAGTGTGTAGTGTTTCGGTGTATAGTGTGCCAGTGTGTAGTGTGTCAGTGTGCAGTCTGTCAATGCACAGTATTAAGTGTGTCAGTCTGCACTGTGTAGTGTATCAGTGTGTCAGTGTGTCAGTGAGCAGTGTGTCAGTGTTTTGCTGAGCAGTGTGTTGGTGAGGAGTGTGTCAGTGTGCAGTGTGTAGTGTGTCAGTGGTCATTGTGCCAGTGTGTAGTGTGTCTGTGTAGTGTGTTGGTAAGCAGTGTGTCAGTCATCAATGTGTCATGGTGTAGTGTGTCAGTGTGTCTGTGTGTCAGTGTGTAGTGTGCAGTATATAGTGTGTCATTGAGCAGTGTGTCGGTGTGTCAGTATTTAGTGTGCAGTATATAGTGTGTCAGTAAGCAGCGTGTCAATGATCAGTGTGCAGGGTTTCAGTGTGTAGTGTGTCAGTGTGTCTGTGTGTCAATGTTTCAGTGTGTCTGTGTGTAGTGTGCAGTATATAGTGTGTCAGTGAGCAGTGTGTCAGTAAGCAGTGTGTCAGTGTGCATTGTGTCAGTGTGTAGTGTGTCAGTGTGCAGTTTGGCAGTGTGTCGGTGTATCAGTGTGTAGTATGTCAGTGTGTAGTGTGGTGGTGCGTCTGTGTGTAGTATGACAGTGCATCAGTGTAGAGTGTCAGTGTGTAGTGTGTCGGTGTGTGCAGTTGTGTTGGTGTGTCATTGTGTCAGTGTGTAGTGTGCAATGTGGCAGTGTGTTAGTGTGCAGTGTGCCGGTGTGTCAGTATGCCGATGCGAAGTGTGTAGTTTTCTAGTGTGCAGTGTGACGGCTAAAAGATTCAGCCATATAGGAGGGCTACCTTGTCATAGTATGTTGTTTGTACTGAATGTTATGTTGTGGTTTATTTTTCATCCTCATAACGGTTTCTTAAATGTTTAGGATACGCCGGTTTTTCTAACTTTACATAATTTAATAAACAAGGTTCACTGGGAGAGATAGATAGATAGAGAGAGAGAGAGAGAGAGAGAGAGAGAGAGAGAGAGAGAGAGAGAGATTTAGCAACAGATGGAACAAGTGATTCAGCCAGAAAGACATAAAGACATAAGTGGAGTGAGAGAGAAGAAGAAGAATGTGGAGGAGTGATGAAAAAGTTTGTACGTTTGCACTAAAAATGTGTTTGTGTCTCCTGATAGCTGCTAAAATATTCCACATCAAGGCGCTAGTTTTAAATTAGCGCATGCTGAGCTAAAAAAGCAAAGCAAAAGCTGCTAATTTGACTCGGAGGAATTCACAGTTTTGGTGGTTTTATCACACACACACACACACACACACACACACACACACACACACACACACACACACACACACACACATACATACACCACACAGGCTGGTTGCGCCATAGCACAAACCAATAAAAGAATGCTAATCGCTTTAGCATCATGCTAACAACACTCTACTCTGGTGCTACATTTGTAATCTGTACTGAGTCATTTTTGTTTTTTTCTCTCTTGTGTTTAAGGTGGTTTAAGGTAAGCATTCACACTAAGCTAAACAGAACACAGGGATAATTAAAAAAAAAAAGCTTTTTTAGCATGTATGCTAATTAGCCAGCAGTAAAGAGAATCAGTTATTCAGGACCTTATTTTAGGACTGATTGGATTCTTTGGTTTAGTTCAGCGGAACTTTCGCTGAGACCTTGCGGTTCAGGTTAGTCGACCTGAAGGACTTTAAATATCCTTTATCAGGTGAATCCAAATGAGAGAGAAAAACTCGTAAAAAGCTCAATGAATGACACGTTGCACTTCTTTTTATCCATTTATAGTTATATAGTTGTTATTATAGGAAGGATGATATGCAACACGCTTGAGACACAGGCAAGACAGGCTCCCCGTGACCCGAGGTAGTTCGGATAAGCGGTAGAAAATGAATGAGTGAATGAATGAATGATATGCAACACCGAGCATTTTTATACAAACCTGCACTGTTTTAGAAAACTAATCAACACCTTCTGACCAATCAGAGGCCAGATATTAACAGCGCTGTTAATAACGAGTCTAACTTGTTTAAAGTCATGATAGTTAGTTAGTTAGTTAATTAAAGCTGTGAGCAACAGGTGACACTAACCTCCCTGAGCTTGATGACCTCCCTGACCCCACTCACTTGTTTTCTATTGGCTCACATGAGCATTTCAGATGTAAAATAATCCCTGACCGAATGGTGTGATAAAGCAGAGTTACTGTTTGTGTGTGTATGTGTGTCTGTGTATGTATGTGTGTGTATGTGTGTGTGAGTATATGTGTGTGTGTATGTCTTTGTGTGTGAGTATGTGTGTGTGTGTGTGTTTGTGTCTGTGTATGTGTATGTATGTGTGTAGGTGTGTGTGAGTATGTGTGTGTGTGTATGTCTGTGTGTGTATGTGTGTGAGTGTGTGTTTTGTGTGTGTGTGTATGTGTGTGTGTTTGTGTGTGTGTGTATGTGTATGTATGTATGTGTGTAGGTGTGTGTGAGTATGTGTGTGTGTGTGTCTGTCTGTGTGTGTGTATGTGTATGTGTGTGTGTATGTGTGTGTGAGTATATATGTGTGTGTGTATGTCTTTGTGTGTGAGTATGTGTGTGAGAGTGTGTGTGTGTGTGTTTGTGTCTGTGTATGTGTATGTATGTGTGTAGGTGTGTGTGAGTATATGTGTGTGTGTATGTCTGTGTGTGTATGTGTGTGAGTGTGTGTTTTGTGTGTGTGTGTGTGTGTGTGTTTGTGTGTGTGTATGTGTATGTATGTATGTGTGTAGGTGTGTGTGAGTATGTGTGTGTGTCTGTCTGTGTGTGTATGTGTGTGTGTGTTTGTGTGTGCGTCGTTAAACATATCTATCAGATCATGTAGTTATCATGTAGTTTGACTGACTGAATGAGCTCAGTTCAGACTTTGCTAACTTGCTGAATTTATTTTTGCAGATAAACAGATAAATAAGTCCCTCAGATCAAAAAAGTCGCTTAAAGGAGGCAGGAATTCTGTAGAGCTCTGGATTTCCTCTCAGGCCTGAAATCTGAAGTAACAGTTCAGCTTTTCAGCTCACACAAACACACACAACTAGTTCTGCTTAGCTTTGGATTAGTTGTTCTAGCACACACACAGCTTACTACTATTGGAGAGAGAGAGAGAGAGAGAGAGAGAGAGAGAGAGAGAGAGAGAGAGAGAGAGAGAGACAGAGACAGAGACAGACAGAGAGACAGACAGTGAGACAGACAGAGAGACAGAGAGAAAGAGAGCTCAGGTGTGTGTATGTCATTTCATCTTTAGCTCATCTCCAAACACCTTACTCCCAGTGTTAACCTGACACACACACACACACACACACACACACACACACACACACTAAATGATTGATGAAAGTTTGATTAAAATTTGGTTTTAAATATGCAACAAAATTTTATAAAAGTTTTTTACTCCATAAATGGTTCAGTCCGTTTTCTTTTTGGAATTCAGATAGTCATCTTGTTTTCATCATTATTCTGCTCACAGTACTGCAAAAGAGGAGAGGAGGAAAAGAGAGAGGAGAAAATAGTACAATGCAGAAAGAGAGAGAGAGAGAGAGAGAGAGAGAGAGAGAGAGAGAGAACAGGGGAATTAGTAGATGGTACGTTCCTTGCCCCATTAATAAAGAAGACACATTTATTGGTTACAGAGTGAGTAATTGATGTGTGAACGATAAACATATAGTGTGTGTACCGTAGCGTTGATGCGACACGTTCACCCTCACGACTCGCCCGGAGAGACGAGCATCTGCATCGTTAGCGAGAGAGTTTTTTTGTCCCTGCTCTCATAGACCACTGGATGGTTTCCTCACACGTCCTGTTCAGATCTTGTCAGGTCGTTGTGAAGTTCATTTAGTTCTCTGATGAGTGACTTGCTCTCAGTGCTAAAGCCACTAATTACAGGACATTGGTTTTGTAGAGAAAAAAACAGGACACAGACATGAATATCGGCGCTGTTCCTAATCTCCAGAGACTTCCTATAGCTGAAGCTTGATGAAAATCCACTACTGTCAAGAGCTGCTGTTAGAGTAGACTAATCCCTGCCTTCTGACCTTTTGAAAAGCAAATAATAAAGAAGTTTGCTGTCTTGAGTGGCAAGTCCCTGAGGGCGGAGCTTAGGTGTGTCACAACCAGGAAGGAAGGAGACAGACCCGTACGCAGGATAGCTTCAAATGAAAGGGGTTTAATAAATAATGAAGACAAACAGAAATATCCACACTACACAGGGACTAACGTAACTAATGATTCTGCCCTGCATTCAGCAAAGTGGCTCACTTACATACAAAAAGGACAATCACACACAATGGGGAACAGTTGTGGAGACAGGGAGGAGCAGATGAAGGCGGGGCAGCCACGTGACAAAACAACAATCGCACATGGCCGAAAGTCCGCGCTGATCCCTGACAAGGTGGAATCCGAATGCAACTTGATATGTGTGTGTGTGTGTGTGTGTGTGTCCCACCTCAAGTCCCCTGGGACAGACACTAGGTTCTCCGTAACCTTGTGAATGATAAAATAATTTGTCGTTTAAACAAAGCATATGTAGTGTTTAACATTGAAGAATCTTTAATGTTACTCCAAACTGTAAGAGGAAGGTCACATGATCACAGTCGGTTGAGGAAACTCTGCCCTCGAAGGAAGACCTGCTACTGAAGACTCTGTAACATCTCTACTACTAACTTACTTCAGACAAGAAGCCGATATTTGGATTATTATGAAGTGTGGTGTTGAGTCTGATCATTCTCCACCACTGACGGAATAAAGGACTGGACTCAGACGCTTGGACGTCCCTCAGTAGGGAGACTTTAGTTATATCCCTGCGGCCGCATGGGCAGATCTCACAGATGGCTGCGATTCTTCCTCCCATTTCTCATCATTTCAGGAGTAATGAGGAAGCAGTGCAGCTCTGATCTCCGTTCACAGGCCCTTCCTATGCCAGCAGGCGCGGCCCCGCGGGCCTACGGGCTCTCCACATCTAAACCTAATAACATTAGGGTCTAATGCAGGGTCCCAGCGCTCCGGGCTCGTATCGACTCGGCCAGATCTTTAATTTTAGAAATCCATTTACAAGCTGCACAGCTTTTATACTGCTGAGAGCTGCACAGGATCCCTGGATTTAGTCTGAACCTGATGCTCTGTTAAACTGCTATAGCCAGTAGAATTAAATGTAAATGTAGAATCTCATGGATCGAGAACAACTTATTGGACCATAAGATTTATATGTTTAAAATATGAAAATATTATTATTATTATTATTATTATTATTATTATTATTATTATTATTATTATTTAAGTTACTAAGAAATATTTGTAATTTTATATTTAAAAATAGTATTGGGGAAAAAAGTCCAAAACTTCTGTGTAAGAGTCTGCATTGATCCAACAGGCTCAGTCTCAGTAAAGGAGGCGTGGCCTCTGTATCTGTCAGTCTCAGTAAAGGAGGCGTGGCCTCTGTATCTGTCAGTCTCAGTAAAGGAGGCGTGGCCTCTGTATCTGTCAGTCTCAGTAAAGGAGGCGTGGCCTGTGTGCCTTAAAGTCTCTGTACCTGTCAGTCTCAGTAAAGGAGGCGTGGCCTCTGTATCTGTCAGTCTCAGTAAAGGAGGCGTGGCCTCTGTATCTGTCAGTCTCAGTAAAGGAGGCGTGGCCTCTGTATCTGTCAGTCTCAGTAAAGGAGGCATGGCCTCTGTATCTGTCAGTCTCAGTAAAGGAGGCGTGGCCTCTGTATCTGTCAGTCTCAGTAAAGGAGGCGTGGCCTCTGTATCTGTCAGTCTCAGTAAAGGAGGCGTGGCCTCTATATCTGTCAGTCTCAGTAAAGGAGGCATGGCCTCTGTATCTGTCAGTCTCAGTAAAGGAGGCGTGGCCTCTGTATCTGTCAGTCTCAGTAAAGGAGGCATGGCCTCTGTATCTGTCAGTCTCAGTAAAGGAGGCGTGGCCTGTGTGCCTTAAAGTCTCTGTACCTGTCAGTCTCAGTAAAGGAGGCGTGGCCTGTGTGCCTTAAAGTCTCTGTACCTGTCAGTCTCTGTGAAGGAGGCGTGGCCTCTGTATCTGTCAGTCTCAGTAAAGGAGGTGTAGCCTGTGTGCCTTAAAGTCTCTGTATCTGTCAGTCTCAGTAAAGGAGGCGTGGCCTCTGTCTCTGTCTGTCTCAGTAAAGGAGGCATGGCCTCTGTATCTGTCAGTCTCAGTAAAGGAGGCGTGGCCTCTGTATCTGTCAGTCTCAGTAAAGGAGGCGTGGCCTCTGTATCTGTCAGTCTCAGTAAAGGAGGTGTAGCCTGTGTGCCTTAAAGTCTCTGTATCTGTCAGTCTCAGTAAAGGAGGCGTGGCCTCTGTATCTGTCAGTCTCAGTAAAGGAGGTGTGGCCTCTGTCTCTGTCAGTCTCAGTAAAGGAGGCATGGCCTCTGTATCTGTCAGTCTCAGTAAAGGAGGTGTGGCCTCTGTCTCTGTCAGTCTCAGTAAAGGAGGCATGGCCTCTGTATCTGTCAGTCTCAGTAAAGGAGGCGTGGCCTCTGTATCTGTCAGTCTCAGTAAAGGAGGCGTGGCCTCTGTATCTGTCAGTCTCAGTAAAGAAGGCGTGGCCTCTGTATCTGTCAGTCTCAGTAAAGGAGGTGTGTCTTTCATGTTGTTTTTTTACTATTTATTTTTTTACAGAACATGAAAAAAACTGTCACTTTGCTCAGAATTGTGACAAGAGTTTTTTTCTCTTCTTTTGACTTTTTGGTGTTATGTCTTATCAGCACATTTCACATGCAGAGGAAAGGCAGGCTGCCGGCGGCTTAACAATTTCAATAGAGATAGACAGATTTACAGTGAGAGAGAGAGAGAGAGAGAGAGAGAGAGAGAGAGAGTAAAGAAACCAAAGCTTTGTGCCACTCGACAGCCATCTTATAAAATGGAACATCTCTTATTGGCCGATGGCACACAGCCCAGTAAAGTGGCTTAGGCAAGCACACTATTAAACATGCGATTACACACACACAGACACAGACACAGACACACACACACACACACTCACACACAGGCGCACTCCTGTAGCTTATCTCCACTCAGAACTCGGCCAAAAAGCATCAGTTTAACTGCAGGAACCTCAGTGAAGAGCCTCTTAAAGAGCCGGGCGTTCTAACACCACTCAAACACTCGTGTTCCATTTCAATAATCCATCAAGTTTAGTTCTCTTTTCTGAATATCATCAGCTGAGAGAGACCATTGTGCTGGGTTCAACTTTTAAGTCCCACACAACACTATTTACACTGTACACCTACTTCAAAGTGTTCCAGAGAACAAACGGAAACAGAACAACAGCCTAAATACTGAAATATAAACAAAATGAAAAACGTTAAATATCCAGTTTCAGGTTCGAATAGCCGCTGTTATCTTTTAAAATTGTTTATTATTTTTACTTATGATTCGTCCAATCAAAGCCCACTCACGCTCTAAAAGCACAAATACAAATACAGACAGTTGGTTAGTATTTTGCTTTATATAATTGACGCTCTGTAAATTTATGCGTTCTCTCTCACATTAATAGCGTTTAAATGATGAGTAAACGTGATGGGAAAAAAACAGTTATCCAAATAAATTTAACTTGTTCAAATAAAAAAAATGAAAACATTTCCTACAACTGGACCTGAAGTGATTTATTCAGAATATTTATCATTTACATTAGAACTGTTTTTGTAACTGTTGCAGCCAAAAAAGCTTTATTTTGCAGCAGGATTTAATTTAATTTAATTTACTCTCTCTCTCTCTCTCTCTCATCTTCTACCGCTTATCCGAACTACCTCGGGTCACGGGGAGCCTGTGCCTATCTCAGGCGTCATCGGGCATCAAGGCAGGATACACCCTGGACGGAGTGCCAACCCATCGCAGGGCAGCTAAAATAGTTGTACAGTAATAGTTTAATTGTAACAATGGAATCTAATCAGAAGAAAGCTTGTGTGTCTAAATAGGAAAGAAAGAAAAGAAAGAAAGAAAGAAAGAAAGAAAGAAAGAAAGAAAGAAAGAAAATAAAAGCTACAGTAATACAGTGCTTCCAAGATTTGGTAAGTACAGTAAGTAATAAAACACATTGAGGACATGATGTTGGAGTAAAATAATCAATGATGTGGTGGTGCGACGAGACGAGATCCGACAAAACACAGACTCATATTTACGTTATCCAGAGTGACTTTTATTAAATCCCATTTTAAACAACTGAGCAATTAAGGGTTAAGGGCCTGGCTCAGGGGCCCAGCAGTGGTTGCTTGGTGGACCTTGGGTCGGAACTCACAACCTTTTACAGTAAATATACGTATTAAAGAGCAGCATTTCAGACTCAGACTTGACAAACAGGAGCGAGGGATTAGTGTCACGTGACACGCTGGAGCTGATTGTTGTTTACCATCCATTCAGAACTTCTCTGACGACTTTGCAGGTTAAGTTTAATGTTGTGTCTGATCTGTGAAACAAGTTCTTGCTAATATTTTATCAGCTATAACTAGCTGCTCGGGGGGCACGGTGGTTTAGTGGTTATCACGTTCGCCTCACACCTCCAGGGTTGGGGGTTCGATTCCCGCCTCCGCCTTGTTTGTGTGGAGTTTGCATGTTCTCCCCGTGCCTCGGGGGTTTCCTCCCCGTGCCTCTCATTCACTCACACACTCACACACTAAGGACAATTTTCCAGAGATGCCAATCAACCTACCATGCATGTCTTTGGACCAGGGGAGGAAACCGGAGTACCCGGAGGAAACCCCCCAGGCACGGGGAGAACATGCAAACTCCACACACACAAGGTGGAGGTGGGAATCGAACCCCTAACCCTGGAGGTGTGAGGCATTTAATTTAAAGAATTCATTTATTTATTTAATTTTCAGAAAACTAATTGAAAAGTTAAAATCACAAGCACAGGATTGGTCTTTTCAACTCCTTCAACTGAGACGCATATGTAACATCTTTCTCTGAGACGTCGTTCTACTTAAGTTCCACACATGAGGGATTCGGTCGAGCGCATGTAATGATGTCATACGTCGCGTCTCAGAACAAATCTGAGGAAAATCTGCGTCATTTTAAGAAATTGGAAGATTCTCAAAACATTGTTGAGTTCGCAGTGAGTTGCTGCTAAAGAAATGCTAACATGATGCTGATGATAATGAGGATGATAATGATATAAAAGTGAGAGCTGACCGATCAGAATGAAGAATTCGGCAGCGCAGACGTAGATCTGTAATAAAACAGCACCGTGCCGTGATGTTCAGACACTTTCAACAGGCAGCGTGTAAGCGACAGCCGCAAGGAGGCTAATGGGAATGTTTTTCTGCTTCGGTTATTTCTGGCATGTTTCATGTCTGCTGATTAACAGCCTCTCTTACGTCCGTTAGAGCAGAAACATACCCACTAATATTATTTCTGACCTTCGGATGGGATCGAAGCTGGCGGTATTTAAGTGCATTTGGGTCGGCGTGCTCGGACAGCTGTTTATACACAACCTCGCTGCGGTAATTGAATCTCTGTTGGTGTATGACAGACTCACAGGGATAAATATGGCCAGCGTCGCCGCCAGAGACGAGCCGGATGCATTAGAGCCTAGACAAGACAGTTACAGCTAAAAAAAAAAAAAACATCAGTAATATGTTTTGGTTACATTTACACTGACGCCACCAACCAGATGTAGCATTATGACACGAGCTCTGTATTATATTCACTAATACAACAAATGAACGTTAATAATCTTCCTCGAGGACAAGCTGATATTGGGACCCAGATTGCTAACAAATTTCTAGCTAACGATCTTGAAATAAACGAATAAAGCAGGAAATATCCTGATGTGTGTTTGTTCCTTTGCTGATGATCTTACACTGAATTTTAGTGTTGAAGAGAAATCTGAGCTGCTTTTTAGACGAACAAACACTCGGAGCTTCTCAGAGAGCAGAAATGGGTTTGATATCAACATTTACTCTGAAGATACAAACATTTGTGTGGAGAAAAAATAACCGTTTTTGTTTTATTCTGGATCTTTTCTATGAATATATATTAACTGTAGTATTGTAGAGAAAAACAGAAATAGTGATGAAACTCTACAAATTTAATCAAGACGTTCAATCATCAACATGGACACAAGAAAACAGGAGTAAATGAATGAAAATCAAACGTTAGCTGATGTTGGTTTACTCTCCATGTTGAGCTCAAGCCTTTCGCTTTTCTCCACACACGGAATCTTTCATCTTACCAAAATCTTTTCAGTCTTTTTATATTTGATGTTTAGTGATTTTGATATCCTCTCACTTAATGCGTCCGTTAACGCCGTAGACCCCGATACGGCGAGCTGTTCCTGTCTATATGCTGCGTATTCAAGCTGCTTTAAAAAATCTCTTGACATAAAAAATAAAGGTTTATGTTTTGTAACGTAGCGTCTGGATGTGAAATCGCTGAGCTGTAAACGATTGAGCTTTTGTGAGGAATTATAACAGCTAAAGGTCGAAAGATCTGAGAAGATTGGCGAGTGCTGGTTGTGTTCTAACTTTTGTGCGTTTGTGTTTAATTCATCTCACAATGAGGATGATTTCAGGCTGATTTGAGTCTAAAGCAGTGTGTTGGTGTTGACATAAGACTGTACAGTGTATAAGTGCTGTTTCTTTCACACTAACTCAGGTGTGTATCATTAAGAGCTACACTTTCTTACACACACACACACACACATTTGTATTGTAAAGCGATGACTCAGAGAATAACTTAATATCCAGTGGGCTAACAATTCTCTGAGCTTGATACGATGAGCTTGATATTATACTGTAATTAACCACCCAGCGCTGTTCACCACATCGCCACATCCTGTCATATTTTCTCATTATACTAATTTCTGTTATTAATTGTATAAACAATCCTGATGGAAAAAATATCCCCAAAATCCATTCTCTGACTCACAGACCCTCAGAAATAAGAGCTGGAGGAAATAAAACCAACTGCGCCCTGTTTAGAGGAAGTGTAATGTAATAGCAAGGTACTGTATGAAGCAGGTCCTGTGTTTACTCCACATGGTGGTGTTGAACGTGTACAGTGTGAAACCACGCGCTGTTAGAATGTTAGGGCTGGTCGCTTAGCAACAGAAACCCAATCAGAACCTGAACAGCGCCTCTGTGCCTCGTATCAGGTGAAGACCAGGACGTAGAGACACTTAACACAAACGACTCTGTAGATAGAGTCAGGAGACAAAACGCTGAACATCACGGAAGTGCGCGGTGTAGAGAGGGGGAAATACGTCACGCTGAAACATTAGAGGAAGTCGGATACGGACGAAGGAACGTCTGGTGGACTACAGGACAAAGTTAAACAGAGCAAAAAAGATGAGAAAGCTGTGAAAGATAACAGAAGCTGCTCGGGTGCAGAAGCACAGAGACGAACTTTTTTCCTCACTGACGTGAAAGCGTGAGACGAGACGTTGTTTAAAGCGGTCGCACGCCGGATTTATCCAATCAGGGTTGTTGATGTGTGAATATGCAAATGAGATGAAGGTTACAGCAGGGTTTAGGAATGTACAGTGTGACACAAGGGCAGATTCTGAAGAGCCAGGATTCAGTGTTAACCCCGGGGGGGGCAGTAGGAGCGGTGTGAAACCTCTGACTACATAAACACAGGATTCTGTTCAGTTCTTCTGTGTATAGTTACACCATTGTATCACTTCTGAGTAATCAGGACTGGAACTTTTGTTTTTGTTTTTTGCTCATTCTTCTTCTTATTATTGGAAAGCAGCTGTCCATGGTGCTGAAATCCATCCAGTCCTGGCTAGCTCAGTGGTAACACAGTCAGCGGTTTCCAGAAGTGTCATTTACATTTACATTTACAGCATTTAGCAGACACTCTTATCCAGAGTGACTTACATTTATCTTATTTCAGTTTATACACCTGAGCAATTGAGGGTTAAGGGCCTTGCTCAGGGGCCCTGCAGTGGCAACTTGGTGGACCTGGGATTCAAACCAGTGACCTTCCGATCAGTAGTCGAACACCTTAACCACTGAGCTACAAAATCCGACTGTAACTGTAACTAGTAACTGAACATCAGACTGGAAAATAACAGTAAATTGCTGTAATTTGTCATCCATTTGTGAACATCAAATGTCTCTAACAAAATATGATTAGAAATTTTAGCTTTAGTTTCCTCAAAAAACAAAAAACAAAAAAAAAAAAACATGCTGAATCATCATCGAAGATTAAAACATAGCGGTTAGAAATTTCACAGCACCCAACCTTGGATGTGTCGCAATTCTTTTTTCTCTCTGTCTCTCTCTTTCTTTCAGTGCCTCTTCTTCCACATTGAATATATTAATAGATATATTATCCCCATTTCAGGAAGTGACATAAGCCTAGTCTGGCGTGTAATCACGCTTATCCGAAGCTCATGTATAGGCCCTTAACACTCAAATGCATAAAAATGAGATAAAAAGAAAGTTGCTTTGGATAAAATGCCGTGAATGTAAATGTTTGGGTTGTGTATGTTGTTTCTTGGTCTATGTGGTGCATAGCAGGAAGTGGGCGTGGTTTGTGAGAGATTCTAATGAGAGTTTATTAGCCGTACACAAAGGGTGAGCAAAGACGGATGTAGTTTTTGGTACAAGCGTATTTATAAAAGGGCCAGGATGACATTACCCATCAGCCCCCATGTCACATGATCACACGCCCCACTCCTCCTCACCTGTGTCCCGTCTGACTTTGACGAACTTTGTTTAACTTCCTGGGTTTCAGTGTATATTTTTCTAGCTTTTGTTGTTGTTTTCGAGTGTGTTTAGCGCTGTGTTTGTGTTTGCTATCATCTCAGCACTAGTTTGTATGCTGTTTATGTTGTTTTTGTTTTCTCTCGCAGTTTTAATCGTCTCTCGCACTGAACACAAATAAAATGTGCACCTGCAACTGTATCTGCTTCCTCTACAATTAACAGACATAAAGCAGCAGGCAAACAAATCCCAAACAGCAAACAGGTGAGGGTTTAGTCAGGCCAGCTCCAACATCTGTGACAAGGTCATCCAACAGAACAGGAAAGACGAAGGCTCGGCACGAACACGGAGCAAAACTGTGATTCAGTCTGCGACACAGGAGGGAGATGAAGTTTAGTGTACGCAGGTTCGTATAACAGCTTCGAGAAAGCAGGAAAGAAACGACGCTAGTTTCCAACAGCTGACGTAAACAGAAAAAGCTAACTTTGGTAGACTAGATGTAGCTCCGCCCACCACGAGTTGAGGTTGGATAGAGACCATTTGAAAAGCTTGTAGAAAACGTTTTTAATCGGAAGTAGATACTAAATACAGTACGGTGTGTGGTTTGGGAAATGATGCTAAGACTTTTAGGATGTTGTTTTTGTTTTTAAAGTAAGGAGGAGAACGTGTCTCGTGAACAGCTCGTGAAATAAGTCTGGTGAACTTGTGTGGAGAACGTGTCTGTTGGACAAATCTTATGAATGTGCCTAAAGAACGTATCTGGTGAAAGTGTGCGGTGGGTGTATCTAGAGAACATTTCTGGAGAACGTGTCTGGTGGACGTTTCTGGAGAACATGTGTGGTGGATGTATCTGGAGAACATGTGTGGAGAATGGGTCTGTTGGACGTGTATCTGGAGAACATTTCCAGTGGACATATCTGTAGAATGTGTCTGGAGAACAAGTCTGATGTGTGTTTGTGTGTCACAGCTCTGAGATAAAAGGCTCATTATTGATGAACGAAGCTGCATGTGATGTGCTCAATGTGTGTAGCTTGGTGTGTGTTTGTGTGTAGCTCGGTGTGTGTTTGTGTGTACAGTAGCTCAGTGTGTTTGTGTGTAGCTTGGTGTGTTTGTGTGTAGCTCGGTGTGTTTGTGTGTAGCTTGGTATGTGTTTGTGTGTGGCTTGGTGTGTTTGTGTGTAGCTTGGTGTGTTTGTGTGTAGCTTGGTGTGTTTGTGTGTAGCTTGGTGTGTTTGTGTGTAGCTTGGTGTGTTTGTGTGTAGCTTGGTATGTGTTTGTGTGTGGCTCGGTGTGTATGTGTGTGGCTTGGTGTGTTTGTGTGTAGCTTGGTGTGTGTTTGTGTGTAGCTTGGTGTGTTTGTGTGTAGCTTGGTGTGTTTGTGTGTAGCTTGGTGTGTTTGTGTGTAGCTTGGTATGTGTTTGTGTGTAGCTTGGTGTGTTTGTGTGTAGCTCGGTGTGTGTTTGTGTGTAGCTTGGTGTGTTTGTGTGTAGCTTGGTATGTGTTTGTGTGTAGCTTGGTATGTTTGTGTGTAGCTCGGTGTGTGTTTGTGTGTAGCTCGGTGTGTGTTTGTGTGTGGCTCGGTGTGTATGTGTGTAGCTTGGTGTGTTTGTGTGTAGCTTGGTGTGTTTGTGTGTAGCTCGGTGTGTTTGTGTGTAGCTTGGTATGTGTTTGTGTGTGGCTCGGTGTGTATGTGTGTAGCTTGGTGTGTTTGTGTGTAGCTTGGTGTGTTTGTGTGTAGCTCGGTGTGTTTGTGTGTAGCTTGGTATGTGTTTGTGTGTGGCTCGGTGTGTATGTGTGTAGCTTGGTGTGTTTGTGTGTAGCTTGGTATGTGTTTGTGTGTGGCTCGGTGTGTATGTGTGTAGCTTGGTATGTGTTTGTGTGTGGCTCGGTGTGTATGTGTGTAGCTTGGTGTGTTTGTGTGTAGCTTGGTGTGTTTGTGTGTAGCTCGGTGTGTTTGTGTGTAGCTTGGTATGTGTTTGTGTGTGGCTCGGTGTGTATGTGTGTAGCTTGGTGTGTGTAGCTTGGTGTGTTTGTGTGTAGCTTGGTGTGTTTGTGTGTAGCTTGGTGTGTTTGTGTGTAGCTTGGTATGTGTTTGTGTGTGGCTCGCTGTGTATGTGTGTGGCTTGGTGTGTTTGTGTGTAGCTTGGTGTGTGTTTGTGTGTAGCTTGGTGTGTTTGTGTGTAGCTTGGTGTGTTTGTGTGTAGCTTGGTGTGTGTTTGTGTGTAGCTCGGTGTGTGTTTGTGTGTAGCTCGGTGTGTGTTTGTGTGTAGCTTGGTGTGTTTGTGTGTAGCTTAGTGTGTTTGTGTGTAGCTTGGTGTGTTTGTGTGTAGCTTGGTGTGTTTGTGTGTAGCTCGGTGTGTGTTTGTGTGTAGCTCGGTGTGTGTTTGTGTGTAGCTCGGTGTGTGTTTGTGTGTAGCTCGGTGTGTGTTTGTGTGTAGCTCGGTGTGTGTTTGTGTATAGCTTGGTGTGTGTTTGTGTGTAGCTCGGTGTGTGTTTGTGTATAGCTCGGTGTGTGTTTGTGTATAGCTTGGTGTGTGTTTGTGTGTAGCTCGGTGTGTGTTTGTGTGTAACAGTTAGATGACTGCCTCACTTCAGTATCAGTGCAGATCCCATGTGGATTCCTCTGATATGGAGCCCTGAAAGTTTTAAAGACCGTTAATTTACTTATTTGTTTTCTCTCTCTCTCTCTCTCTCTCTCTCTCTCTCTCTCTCTCTCTCTCTCTCTCTCTCTCTCTCTCTCTCATTTGTTCTCTTTCTCTCTTTTTTGTCATGCTCTCTCTCTCTCTCTCTCTCTCTCTTGCTCTCTTTCTCTCACTCTTTTTCTCTCTCTCTGTCACTCTCTCTCTCTCTTTCTTTCATTTGTTCTCTTTCTCTTTTTTTCTCATGCTCTCTCTTTCTCTCTCTCTTTCTCTCTCTCTTTCTCTCACTCTTTTTCTCTCTGTCACTCTCTCTCTCTCTCTCTCTCTCTCT
>NC_083469.1:2610000-2625000 GCF_030014155.1 Tachysurus vachellii | reverse complement strand
GTGAAGGTTTTGAAGTAGCAGTGTTTTAGGTGAAGGTGTTTGAAGTAGCACTGTTTTAGGTGAAGGTGTTTGAAGTAGCAGTGTTTTAGGTGACGATGTTAGAGGTGAAGGTGTTTGAGGTGGCAGTGTTTTAGGTGATGATGTTAGAGGTGAAGGTGTTTTAGGTGAAGGTTTTGAAGTAGCAGTGTTTTTGGTGAAGGTGTTTGAAGTACCAGTGTTTAGGTGACAATGTTAGAGGTGAAGGTGTTTGAGGTGGCAGTGTTTAGGTGATGGTGTTAGAGGTGAAGGTGTTTGAAGTAGCAGTGTTTTAGGTGACGATGTTAGAGGTGAAGGTGTTTGAAGTAGCAGTGTTTTAGGTGACGATGTTAGAGGTGAAGGTGTTTGAAGTAGCAGTGTTTTAGGTGATGATGTTAGAGGTGAAGGTGTTTTAGGTGAAGGTTTTGAAGTAGCAGTGTTTTAGGTGAAGGTGTTTGAAGTAGCACTGTTTTAGGTGAAGGTGTTTGAAGTAGCAGTGTTTTAGGTGACGATGTTAGAGGTGAAGGTGTTTGAGGTGGCAGTGTTTTAGGTGATGATGTTAGAGGTGAAGGTGTTTTAGGTGAAGGTTTTGAAGTAGCAGTGTTTTTGGTGAAGGTGTTTGAAGTACCAGTGTTTAGGTGACAATGTTAGAGGTGAAGGTGTTTGAGGTGGCAGTGTTTAGGTGATGGTGTTAGAGGTGAAGGTGTTTGAAGTAGCAGTGTTTTAGGTGACGATGTTAGAGGTGAAGGTGTTTGAAGTAGCAGTGTTTTAGGTGACGATGTTAGAGGTGAAGGTGTTTGAAGTAGCAGTGTTTTAGGTGAAGGTGTTTGAAGTAGCACTGTTTTAGGTGAAGGTGTTTGAAGTAGCAGTGTTTTAGGTGACGATGTTAGAGGTGAAGGTGTTTGAGGTGGCAGTGTTTTAGGTGATGATGTTAGAGGTGAAGGTGTTTTAGGTGAAGGTTTTGAAGTAGCAGTGTTTTTGGTGAAGGTGTTTGAAGTACCAGTGTTTAGGTGACAATGTTAGAGGTGAAGGTGTTTGAGGTGGCAGTGTTTAGGTGATGGTGTTAGAGGTGAAGGTGTTTGAAGTAGCAGTGTTTTAGGTGACGATGTTAGAGGTGAAGGTGTTTGAAGTAGCAGTGTTTAGGTGACAATGTTAGAGGTGAAGGTGTTTGAAGTAGCAGTGTTTAGGTGACAATGTTAGAGGTGAAGGTGTTTGAAGTAGCAGTGTTTAGGTGACAATGTTAGAGGTGAAGGTGTTTGAGGTGGCAGTGTTTAGGTGACAATGTTAGAGGTGAAGGTGTTTGAGGTGGCAGTGTTTAGGTGACAATGTTAGAGGTGAAGGTGTTTGAAGTAGCAGTGTTTAGGTGACAATGTTAGAGGTGAAGGTGTTTGAGGTGGCAGTGTTTTAGGTGACAATGTTAGAGGTGAAGGTGTTTGAGGTGGCAGTGTTTAGGTGACAATGTTAGAGGTGAAGGTGTTTGAAGTAGCAGTGTTTAGGTGACAATGTTAGAGGTGAAGGTGTTTGAAGTAGCAGTGTTTAGGTGATGGTGTTTGAGTTAATGGTGTATGGAGTGTATTTACATTAATAAAACACTCATTTATTCACTTTATTAAGAAAATGAACATGAGTATTGATCTGACTCGGAGCCTTTCAGTGATTCACTCTCATCTCTCATCTCAGAGTCTGTGTCATTAAGTGCCACTCACAGGAGCGTAATGTATAACAGCTATTAATCCTGCAGTGTCAAATCTTCACAGCCTCCTCTAGAAAAGTGAAAAAAGAAAGCACTCCAAATCATTTCCTTTCACTGTCACTCTTCCTCTAGTCTTATATTATGATATTTAACTGCAATCTGCAGAAAGGTTTTTTAGACTTTTAACCAAACAGACTTTTTTAATATGAGTGCATGTCACATTGAGGTCACGTGAGTCGTCATGTCGTGCTTCTGAATATCACCGATCACAGAGAACGAGCTACAGGAACCACCACTCTGTGGAAAATAAGGGGCGTGGCCTGTCATGTACCTGAACCTGACTACAGTTTGGAGGTACCTGCTAGTCATTAGCATTAGCATGCTCATAACAAGGTCAGAAAAACATGAAAAACCTTACACACACAAAACTAAACACATTCTATTAAATAAACTGTAAATTATATAAACTGTGTGTGTTCTGTTTGATGAACATCAGCAGAAAATACTTCACCATCATAAACAAGACAGTTTTAATCTTAATAAGTACATCAGAGGCACATTCTGTCTGTTTGATGGTGATGGTGTTTGAGGTGATTGTGTTTGAGATGATACTGTATGAGATGATGGTGTTTGAGGTGATTGTGTTTGAGATGATGGTGTTTGAGATGATACTGTTTGATGGTGATGGTGTTTGAGGTGATTGTGTTTGAGATGATGGTGTTTGAGGTGATGGTGTTTGAGGTGATTGTGTTTGAGATTATGGTGTTTAAGGTGATGGTGTTTGAGGTGATGGTGTTTGAGGTGATGGGGTTTGAGGTGATGGTGTTTGAGATGATGGTGTTTGAGGTGATGGTGTTTGAGGTGATGGTGTTTGAGGTGATGGTGTTTGAGATGATGGTGTTTGAGGTGATTGTGTTTGAGATGATGGTGTTTGAGATGATACTGTATGAGATGATGGTGTTTGAGGTGATTGTGTTTGAGATGATGGTGTTTGAGGTGATGGTGTTTGACGATAGTGATTGGGGTTGAGATTATGGTGTTTGAGACGATGGTGTTTGAGGTGATGGTGTTTGAGGTGATTGTGTTTGAGGTGATGGTGTTTGAGGTGATTGTGTTTGAGATTATGGTGTTTGAGGTGATGGTGTTTGAGGTGATGGGGTTTGAGGTGATGGTGTTTGAGATGATGGTGTTTGAGGTGATGGGGTTTGAGGTGATGGTGTTTGAGATGATGGTGTTTGAGGTGATTGTGTTTGAGTTGATGGTGTTTGAGGTGATTGTGTTTGAGGTGATTGTGTTTGAGGTGATGGTGTTTGAGGTGATGGGGTTTGAGGTGATGGTGTTTGAGATGATGGTGTTTGAGGTGATGGTTTTTGAGATGATGGTGTTTGAGGTGATTGTGTTTGAGTTGATGGTGTTTGAGGTGATTGTGTTTGAGGTGATGGTGTTTGAGGAGATGGTGTTTGAGGTGATGGTGTTTGAGGTTAAGGTGTTTGAGGTGATTGTGTATGAGATGATGGTGTTTGAGGTGATTGTGTATGAGATGATGGTGTTTGACAAGATGGCATTTGAGGTGATGTTTGAGATGATGGTGTTTGAGGAGATGTAGTTTAAGGTGATGTTTGAGATGATGGTGTTTGAGGAGATGTAGTTTAAGGTGATGTTTGAGATGATGGTGTTTGAGGAGATGTAGTTTAAGGTGATGTTTGAGATGATGGTGTTTGAGGTGCAAACCGCTACTCATGCTGCATTCCCGATTGGTGAAATCAGTGAAAACACACAGAGAAAATCTTACTTATACAGAGTCCTGTTATTAGCTAGTGTTTTGACTGACAGGAGAGAGAGAGAGAGAGAGAGAGAGAGAGAGAGAGAGAGAGAGAGAGAGAGAGAGAGAGAGAGAGAGAGAGTGTGTGAGAGAGAGAATGAGAGAGAGAGAGAGAGAGAGAGAGAGAGAGAGAGAGAGAGAGAGAGAGAGAGAGAGAGAGAGAGAGAGAGAGAGAGAATGAGAGAGAGAGAGAGAGAGAGAATGAGAGAGAGAGAGAGAGAGAGAGAGAGAGAGAGAGAGAGAGAGAATGAGAGAGAGAGAGAGAGAGAGAATGAGAGAGAGAGAGAGAGAGAGAGAGAGAGAGAGAGAGAGAGAATGAGAGAGAGAAAGAGAAAGAGAGAGAGAGAGAGTAAGCCCCTCCTATTTTTTTGTTTCCTATGCTGCATTAATATCAGAGGGAGACAGGAGCAGTATGACCTGGGGATAGTGTGTAACTAATGAAAAGCACAGGACTAAGGATTGATCCCTGAGGAACATGAGCCATGGCAGACTTGTGCAGTAAAATGATGTGTGTTAGTTTGATATCAGACAAAAGACAAGATGTGTAATACTGATCGAGTTGTTCAGGAAGTCCACGAAGTTTCATGATGTTTCTGAAAAATCTTAAGTTAGAGTAAGAGAATAGGTCAGTGAACTTTTATATAGTTTCATGAAGCAAACGTCGGCAAATGCACAAGAGTTAAATGTTAAATAATCATCTGCTGTATAAGTCCCAGTGAACAAGCTGTTACACTAGCAATGCTAACAGTCAGAGCTGATGTTACTATACCAACGCTAACAGACAGAGGTAATGTAGATAATAGATCATAGATAATGTAAGTCGCTCTGGAAAAGGGGGTCTGCCAATTGCTGGAAATGTAAATGTAAACAGAACTGATGTTACTATAGAAACGCTAACAGTCAGAAATGCTGTTACTATAGAAATGCTAACAATCAGAGCGGCTGTTACTATAGAAACTCTAACAGTCAGAGCAGCTGTTACTATAGAAACACTAACAATCAGAGCAGCTGTTACTATAGAAACACTAACAATCAGAGCTGCTGTTTCTATAGAAACGCTAACAATCAGAGATGCTGTTACTATAGAAACACTAACAATCAGAGCTGCTGTTACTATAGAAATGCTAACAATCAGAGATGCTGTTACTATAGAAACTCTAACAGCCAGAGCAGCTGTTACTAAGAAACACTAACAGTCAGCGCTGCTGTTACTATAGAAATGCTAACAGCTGCTGTTACTATAGAAACTCTAACAGTCAGAGCTGCTGTTACTATAGAAACGCTAACAATCAGAGCTGCTGTTACTAAGGAAACTCTAATAGCCAGAGCAGCTGTTACTAAGAAACACTAACAGTCAGCGCTGCTGTTATTATAGAAACTCTAACAGTCAGAGCTGCTGTTACTATAGAAACGCTAACAGCTGCTGTTACTATAGAAACTCTAACAGTCAGAGCTGCTGTTACTATAGAAATGCTAACAGCTGCTGTTACTGTACTATAGAAACTCTAACAGTCAGAGCTGCTGTTACTAAAAAAACGCTAACAGAGCTGCTGTTACTATAGAAACTCTGCTGTTACTATAGAAACATTTAGACACCTAAGCACCTTCTGACCAATCAGAATTAAGTGGCTTAAGCTTGTTTTAACAAAAGCAAATCAACACTGAATAAAGGCTTGTGGAATTCATTTGATTTGAATGGCTCCATCTGTCCCATGTGATCACGTTGATTAACATTTAAACCGTCTGATTTTGTACATGCAGCAACACTGGAGCGTGGATTTTCACACTTGAGCTGAGAAGTTACACTGTAGTTCTCATCAGCACCGACATCCTGTGTCCTGGTTTACTTTAATGCTGCATGAATCGATCGCACTCGCTCTACATCATTCAATCGAGTCACTAAAAACCTTTTACATTCGTTTTTTTTGTACACTCAATCACACAGAATCACATTATATTTCGTAAGTCTTAAATCTGACTCACCGTGTACCCTTTTATTCAGTCTACCGAGCCTTATGCAGCAAGAGAGAATAAAAGTTGGCGGTCACTGTTTAGCTCCGTCTCCGTGGTTACAGTGTTTTCGCTTTGGGATTGTGGGCGGGCTAAAACTTCACCAGCACTCTCAGGACTTGTGATTTTTTTATTTATTTAGTTAGTTATTTTTACTTACTAATTGTTTCAGAACCTTGTAGCTCATGCGAAGCCTTTCCGAAGGTTTTCAGAAGGTCAGTACGTTATCGCCAACCTGCAGAATAAGATTCGTACCTCAGCATTGAGCTCTACAAGACCAGAAGCGAGTACATCACGGCTTCCACCTGGTAGCCCTGAGATCAAGCAGGACTGAGAACCGTGTAGGACGTGTTAAAAGACTCTAAGAAGCCGGACTGAAAAGGTTTTTTTTTTTTAAAGATCGCTGTTAGCTAAGAAGAGCTAAAATTGTAAAGTCATGACACTTTTCAACACTTTAGCAAAAGAAGGGTGGATTAGAAACGGGGCCGTAAATCTTCCCTAAGGCAGGGTGAAGGCCAGGTTACTGAAGAACTGCAGAGACAGCGTCGGTTTTTAAGTGAGGACAGAACAGATCAGAAAAAGTACAAAAATATTTGGTCTTTGTTAAAGGATCTGAGCAAAGCATCGGTGTAATCAAGTGAAGGAGACAGTGGGGGGAGAAGATGGGATATTTTGCTGATTTTATCTTTGAGGAAGCTAAGAAAAGCATTCGTTTGATCAGCAGAAGTTGAAAGTGCAGCAGAGGGAGGCTTTGTTAATAACGCCGTAGTTATGGGCAGGAAGACCAGTTTCAGGGATTATAGAGAGGAGAAAAAAAGGATGAACAGAGAGATAAGAGGAACGTTGTTTTTTTTTCTATAGGAAAGATTAGATGGAACAAATCAAGTCTTTGGAGTCGGTGTCAGAGTCAGAGTCAGGGTTGGAGTCAGAGTCAGGGTTGGAGTCAGGGTTAGCCATGACACAACACACCCAGAGGGTTAAGAGCCTTGCTCAAGGACCCAACGGTGGCAGCTGGGTAGTGCTGACCTCCTGATTAGTAACTCAGAGCTTTAAGCCATAATGTGTGTGTGTGTCTGAATCAGAGAGAGAGAGAGGGAGAGAGAGAGAGAGAGAGAGAGAGAGAGAGAGAGAGAGAGAGAGAGAGGTTGAATGAGTGCATGTGTGTATCAGTAGTGCAATAGTGCTATAGATCAGAGCATAGGCTTTGACGTATTAGTGGTTGCCGTAGAAACAGCATGTTGTCTTGCTGACTTTCAGAATCATACTGTATACAGTTGTTCTTGGCAAATGTGAAAGACGTGTGTGTGTGTGTGTGGGGGGGCAGGGGGGTGTGCTTCCTTTTTTGGTTTGCTAGAAGCACTCTTAGCCATGTTTGACTCTGTGTGTGTGTCTATGTGTGTGTGTGTGGTAAAAGTTATATAAGTTATATACACTCAGAGGCCACGCTTCCTGCACTAAGACTGACACACAAAGGTTACGACCTCCTTCACTAAGACTGACACACAAAGGCCACGCCTCCTTTACTAAGACTGACACACAAAGGCCACGCCTCCTTCACTAAGACAAATACACACAAAGGCCACGCCTCCTTCACTAAGACAAATACACACAAAGGCCACGCCTCCTTCACTAAGACAAATACACACAAAGGCCACGCCTCCTTCACTAAGACTGACACAGAAAGGCTACGCCTCCTTCACTAAGACTGACACAGAAAGGCTACGCCTCCTTCACTAAGACTGACACACAAAGGCTACGCCTCCTTCACTAAGACTGACACACACAGAGGCCACGCCTCCTTCACTAAGACTGACACACACAGAAGCCACACCTTCTTCACTAAGACTGACACAAACAGAGGCCACGCCTCCTTCACTGAAACACAAACTATATTTTGAAGAAAAATCTGTCTATAGTCCCATTTACTTTGATATATCTGTCTGATTATGTGAGTGTGTGCATGTGAGTGTGTGTATGTGAGTGTGTGTGTCTGTGTGAGAGAGAGAGAGAGAGAGAGAGAGAGAGAGAGAGAGAGAGAGAGAGAGAGAGAGAGAGAGACTCTGTACACTCCTACGCTTTATGATCCCTGCACATGCATTTGTGTGTTTGAGTGATGCAACCATGTCCTCCCACACTGGATGATGGTGTGTGTGGTGTGTGTGTGTGTGTGTGTTTCCTCCCACACTGAGTGATCACTGCATGCATGTCTTCAGCACTTTGGTTTCAGGCGATTACCAAACCACAGGCATGCTGCTTTAACAGTCCACCAGGGTCTCTCTCTCTGTGTGTGTGTGTGTGTGTGTGTGTGTGTGTGTGTGTGTGTGTGTGTGTGTGTGTGTGTGTGTGTGTGTGTGTGTGTGTGTGAGTGTGTGTGTGTTTCGTGATGTACACACATGGAGTGCATGCACTAAATCTTAACATGAAATGTAGAGTGTTCAGATGCTCAGTAGTAATAACAACTTTAATAATAATAATAATAATAATAATATTAATAATAATATTTTATTATCTTTTATTGTGAAGAAAATTAAAGTGCTTTATTCCGGGAGGATTAAAACGGCACTTGACGGGCAGCCGAACTAAAATTAAGTCATAAAAGGAACAGTGAAATGGAAGAAGACAAAAATCTTGTCATTTTGCAGTGGCAATGAAAGAAAAAGACCATTAACACAAAAAATGTTGAAATGATTTGAAGGTATTTTCACTCACTTCTATGCCAATAAATATATTTATTATTAATATTATTATTATTATTATTATTATTATTATTATTATTATTATTAATAATAATAATAATAGGGGGTCACGGTTGCTTAGTGGTTAGCACGTTCGCCTCACACCTCCAGGGTTGGGGGTTCGATTCCCACCTCCACCTTGTGTGTGTGGAGTTTGCATGTTCTCCCCGTGCCTCGGGGGTTTCCTCCGGGTACTCCGGTTTCCTCCCCCGGTCCAAAGACATGCATGGTAGGTTGATTGGCATCTCTGGGAAATTGTCCGTAGTGTGTGAGTGCGTGAGTGAATGAGAGTGTGTGTGTGTGTGTGTGTGTGTGTGTGTGTGTGTGTGTGTGTGTGTGTGTGTGTGTGTGTGTGCCCTGTGATGCGTTGGCACTCCGTCCAGGGTGTATCCTGCCTTGATGCCCGATGACGCCTGAGATAGGCACAGGCTCCCCGTGACCCGAGGTAGTTCGGATAAGCGGTAGAAAATGAATGAATGAATGAATGAATAATAATTATAGCTGAGCAGTAAGTCCTCTGTCACTAGAGATGTTTACATAAAGCTTTGTGTGAATTATTGTCATAACTGTATATTTAGTTTACGTTTCTTAATTCATGGGAATTTTTTAATAAACAAGACCAATCTGGCAACCCTGTCATTCAGTGTCTTGGTCATGAGCATTGAGCACAGCAGTGTCATACCTGCCCCAACAGACACACCATAGCAACTGTTGCAGTTCATGTTTTGACCACTAGGTGCAGTAGTAACACTATGAACACATTCTGAAGATATTTTCAAGTTGTATTAGAGTGTTTGTGTGGAGTTTGTGTATTTTATTGGCCTTTTCTGAGAAACTCATCTTCTACTTTTGACACAAAACAAATTGACACATTACGAATGTAATGAAGTGCTTAAAAATTACAACAAAAATTAGCATCTTAGCTAGCTTCTTTAAATTGAAGTCTGCTGCTATATAAAAAGGAGATCAGTCAAGTCAAGTCAAGTGAAGAAGCTTTTATTGTCAGTTCAACCATATATAGTTGTTGCAGTACACAGTTAAATGAGACAACATTTCTACAGAAAGTCATGATACTTCAGCCTTAACCTCAGCATTAACTTCAGCCTCAACCTTAACCTCAACATTAACTTTAACCTTAACTTTAACGTCAACATTAAGTTTAGCATAAACCTTAACCTTCAACTAAAGTCGGGATACTCGCCTAATGTAAATACTCGCCTAACGACAATTTTATTCTCCCCTAACTTAACCTTAACCTTAGCCTCAATATTAACCTCAACCTCAACTTCAGCCTCATCCTTAACCTCAACTTTAAACTTAATCTTAACTTCAGTCTCATACTTAATCTCAACCTTAACTTCAGTCTCATCCTTAACCTCAATCTTAACTTCAGTCTCATCCTTAACCTCAACCTTAACTTTAGTCTCATCCTTAACCTCAAACTTAAACTTAACCTTAACCTCAACCTTTGCCTCAGCCTTTTCCTTAATCTTAACCTTAACTTTAACCTTAATTTCAACTTCATCCTCAATATTAGCCTCAGCCTTAGCCTCAACCTTAACTTTAGCCTCAACCTTACCTTCAACCTCAACCTTAACCTTATCTTAATATCAAATTTAACCTCAACCTCAACTTTAACCTTAACTTCAACTTCACCTCAACATTAGTCTCAGCCTTTGCCTCAACCTTAACTTTAGCCTCAACCTTACCTTCAACCTCAACCTTAACCTTATCTTAATATCAAATTTAACCTCAACCTCAACCTTAACCTCAACCTCAACTTTAACCTTAACTTCAACTTCATCCTCAACATTAGCCTCAGCCTTTGCCTCAACCTTAACTTTAGCCTCAACCTTATCTTCAACCTCAACCTTAACCTTATTCTTAATATAAAATTTAACCTCAACCTTAACTTCAACCTCAACTTCAACCTCAGCCTTAACCTCAACCTCAACCTTATTCTCAAATTTAACCTCAACCTTATCTTCACCCTTAACCTTGACCCTGACCTTAACCTTAACCACTAATCCAATTTCCACATGCTAATCCAGAGTAATAAATCTGTTCCCAACATGGAGACTAGCGTTAATGAAGAGTCATTATCATTCTGATCTCCTCACACGTCAATTAAAGCCCTGAGCGGCTGTTGTTCAAATGTAGCACGCAGAAGATCTGACAAACAAATGATTAGTGATTAAAGTGTAATAAATTGAGCATGGAGGGAGGCAGCACCGTGCCATGTTTTATGTATTTGCTGTTAATTTGAGCAAAAACAACATTAATTTGGCGTAACGAGAGCGTCACAGCGCTTTGTTTCAGGTCCCTTCTGTTTAGCGTCAACGGCTCGTTCTCGTCTCCTCAGAGATTCGGGCACTTTGTAGGAAATGCGCTTGACTAATTCACACTCTGTTACTCTTTTAAACACTTACTCTGTGTGTGTAATATAAGAAATTAAATATTTTCTGTATTAAATTGATAAAAGTTTGCTGGATTGAATCGTTTGACTAATTAATTACAGAAACCTTACATGCATTCGTTCGATCTGGAAACAGAAGCCGAATGCGGCGCCACCGTTAAAGGGCACAGGACGCGAAGCCGGCACATTTCACCACATGCTCTGCTTTTAGAGATGCAAATGAAGGAGGAAATGACATCACGGAGGCTTTAATCAACCTTTACAGAGGACAAGCAGATGCTGTGTGTAATTAGCGGAGACAGTTAAACACATTACACCGTCACCAAACTTGCAAAGTCACAGAGTCGTAGAGTCGCTGATTCGCAGAGTCACAGAGTCGCCATGGTCACAAAAAGGACGCTGATGCAATACAGCGTTCATCACACGATAAATATTTATTAATCAGTTCATAATGAAGTAGAGTCCACTTTAACACTCCTTAACACAGAATAACAACTAACACTAATTATCTTCATGCAGGACTTCAACAAGTCATGATAGCACTTTATTTCCAAAAGTACTGGCACTATCAGGCTAGACAGGTTTGGAGGAAGGAACGTGTCTTTGTGCTTATTTACCTTCATTTTGTGCTAAAAATATAGCACGTAGCGAACCTTGAATTAGAGTAAATTTATTCTGAGAAAACAAAACATTAAATACATATTGCCACCCCGATTCATAAACTGTAGGAATGCTAGAGCAAAAACCAGAAAAGACATTAAAACAGAATGCACTGTAGTCAAGATGCTTCCAGAAAATGAAATTTACTAAAATTCAATAAAAAAAGATCACAAAGAATTGTTAAGCGTTAATATCAATCTCAGTTTTTTCAGGGATGCGATGGAAAATGGTAGAAGTTTGTGGCTAATAATCTAGCTAGCTAATTGGTAGAGTCAAGGCTAAGTTACTAGCATGTTACTATTATCTTATTCATTCAAATCAGTTCATGAATTGTGTGCGTGAGAAAACTGGAGAAAAACACTTTCTGAAAATTTTTTAAAAAAAACATTGATGTCTGGAGACGTGTTTGTGACTGTTTTTAATCATGGAGTTATTATTTTTTTGTACCTGCTTGCGTTCAAGTCAAATTTGATTCATTTAATCTTTAAAACTATATTTTACTATATTTTAGTCGCTTGGTGTAAACAGAGCAACCCTGACCAGGCAGTTACTAAGGATGAGCGAATGAATTAACAAATGAACAAACAGACGGACGGACGGACGGACGGACGAAAGGTGTGATTACATTACTTGTTGTTTACCAGTAAACCTCAACCTTAACCTCAAACTCAACCTCAACTTCAACCTCAGCCTTAACCTTAACTTAAACCTCAACTGAAGGAATACTAAGAATGAGTGAACGAGTGAACAAACAAACAAAAGAACAGACAAACATACGAACGAACGAACGAATTAAAGGTGTGATTACATTAATTGTTGTTTATCCTGTGAGCCTCATAACTAACATCTTGCTCATGACTGGCAGATCTGGAAAAAAAAATAAAACCCTAAACATTAACAGTGTTAAAAGTGTTTCTGTCAGTAGGAGGAAGTTCGACTCTGTGGTAGTTGGAATACTAATCAGAATTTTGTGAGTTTGAATCCCAGGTCCACCAAGTTTGCTTGGCCCCTGAGCAAGGCCCTTACCCCTTAAAGGTGGGGTCTCCTATGTTTGAGAAATGTTTTACAAAATGAGTCGGAACGACAAATTAAACAAAAATCAAAACAAACATGTAGCCAATGAGCAGAAAGGGGCGTGTCTTGTCAATATGGGCGGAGAGAGTGTTCAGTGTGCATGTGTGACATTAGCAGAAAGCGGCTTTAACATTGACACGGAGGATAAAAACAAAGAAAGAAAGAGAAGAAAGACTTATGATAAGGTAAGAAGTAGGACGTGTTAATATAGGATCAGCTTTCCAGCGCTGGAGAGAACTGAAGGAGCAGGAAGTTGGTCACATATTCACAGATTGGAGTTTCCTGAGTCAATAACTCCTGAGCTAAACACTGTTACTACACAAATAACACCTCTTTTCTATCGTAGTAATGTAGAGACGCAGCTACAACCGTGTTTTGTGTAGTAACAGTGTTTAGCTCAGGAGTTATTGACTCGGGAAACTCCAATCTGTGAATATGTGACCAACTTTACTTAAGACGCCGAGGCGCTTTTTTCCTTCTCGATAGGTGAGTAACGTTGGTTTTGCTTTGTTACACAGAACTAATATATGTCTTTGTCCTTTACATGATTATGCTTGTGTGTCATTTTTGCTTGTTTGTTTATCTGCAATCGTAGGGTTACGTATGTACTGTATGTGTGGGCGGAGCTATCAATACAGCGGTGGGACCCGTTTGGGTTAGGGGCGTGTTTATTTGGTGATTTCAAATGTCAACTTTGGCTTTCAAACATCGGAGACCCCACCTTTAATTCGTAAGTTGTATAAAATAAGATTAAATAAAAGTCACTCTGGACATATGTACTGTAAATATGTGCTTTGTCGGATCTCGTCTCGTCGCACCACCGCATCTTTGATTATTTTACTCCAACATCATGTCCTCAATGTGTTTTGTTACTTACTTACAAAATCTCAGAAGTTTTATAAAACTTTTTTTAATAAATGCTAATACATGAAACAAACTTTATTACTATTTGACCAGCCTTTCACTTCAGTCTCCTAGCTTCCTTGAGATTTCCTCACCTCAGCGGATCCAGTTCAGAACTTAATGGAAAGATATAAAGGTCGAGACCCGAGAGTGTAAACTGTAACGTGACGTGTAGGAGACGTGTGAATGATGGATCATATTACACCTGAACAATGTAAAAGCTTCTATAAGCGTCTACAGTATGGCGTCGTCTTACGGTTGCGTTTTTTTCTTCGTCATGTTGCTTCTCGGTTATTTTGAGACGGCGATTTTCCCCAAAAATGGCCGTGTTAATTTACGAGAACGACAAGAGGCAGCGTGTCGATTTTTTTGTGTTTATTTATTTATTTTCTTTAGAAACACTCCAGTGCCTCTTCCGAGCGGTTTTATGGTGTTTACAATGCAGCGGTGCCTTTAGGGGGAAAAAAATTGATTGGCTTTAGCGTCTCGCCTCAGAGCCTCAGAGCGTGGCGTCATTAATGCGGAAACCCAGGAGGCGTCGCTTTTGTCGAGTAAGGAACTTCTCGCTTTTAAGTAGTCAGTAAATGCACCCAGAGGACACGAGCCAAACAACAAGCTTGCACAAAATCTAAAAGGGAAACGTATAAACTGGTGGATGTTAAGATGGTTGGCAGATAATTTAACGTCCCCTGAGGAACAGATTAGAGAAACTGAGGTGCAGAGAGGACTTTCTCTCAACACCATCTGTCTCTTCTCCTCCCTCTCTCTCTCTCTCTCTCTCTCTCTCTCTCTCTCTCTCTCTGAGATGAGCATTCAGCTTGTCATCTTTTGCTTATTGAAAAACATATTTTAAAAGATTATTAATAGTTACTGTAGTTACTACACACACTGATGTGACATTTGTTCAAAAAAACTTTCACAGTCAAAGTGATTTTAGATCTTTAACCCACAAATACAAAGGTGTGTAGACTCTTCTTCTTCTTCTTCTTCTTCTTCTTCTTCTTCTTCTTCTTCTTCTTCATCTTCTTCTTCTTCTTCTTCTTCTTCTTCTTCTTCATCATCTTCTTCTTCTTCATCATCTTCTTCTTCTTCTTCTTCTTCTTCTTCTTCTTCTTCTTCTTCTTCTTCTTCTTCATCTTCTTCTTCTTCTTCTTCTTCTTCTTCTTCTTCATCATCTTCTTCTTCTTCATCATCTTCTTCTTGTTCTTCTTCATCTTCTTCTTCTTCTTCTTCTTCTTCTTCTTCTTCTTCTTCTTCTTGTTCTTCTTCATCATCTTCTTCTTCTTCTTCATCTTCTTCTTCTTCATCTTCTTCTTCTTCTTCATCATCTTCTTCTTGTTCTTCTTCTTCATCTTCATCTTCATCTTCTTCTTCTTCTTCTTCTTCTTCTTCATCATCTTCTTCTTGTTCTTCTTCTTCATCTTCATCTTCATCTTCTTCTTCTTCTTCTTCTTGTTCTTCTTCTTCATCTTCATCTTCTTCTTCTTCATCTTCTTCTTCATCATCTTCTTCTTCTTCATCTTCTTCTTCTTCTTCTTCTTCATCATCTTCTTCTTGTTCTTCTTCTTCATCTTCATCTTCATCTTCTTCTTCTTGTTCTTCTTCTTCATCTTCTTCTTCTTCTTCTTCTTCTTCTTCTTCTTCATCTTCTTCTTCATCATCTTCTTCTTCT
>NC_083469.1:2580000-2605000 GCF_030014155.1 Tachysurus vachellii | reverse complement strand
GTGTGTGTGTGTGTGTGTGTGTGTGTTTGTGTGTGCATAACCCATAACAATGTAAGAGGGCCTGATAAATACAATTTAAATTGTAACACACACAGAATGAGAGACAGACAGAAAGAGAGAGAGAGAGAGAGAGAGAGAGAGAGAGAGAGAGATCTTCAATCTTTTACAGAAAAAAAGTTTTCTTTGGTAATGCCATTAGACTCGCATTGATTTCAGTAGCTTGGGGGGAAGTGGCCTAATGGTTAGAGAGTTTAACTCCTAACCCTAAGGTTGTGGGTTCGAGTCTCGGGCCGGCAATACCACGACTGAGGTGCCCTTGAGCAAGGCACCGAACCCCCCCAACTGCTCCCCGGGCGCCACAGTATAAATGGCTGCCTACTGCTCCAGGTGTGTGTTCACTGTGTGTGTGTGTTCACTGCTGTGTGTGTGCACTTTGGATGAGTGTGGGTCACCGTACTTAGCCGTATGTCACATCACTTACACAACGAGGAAGAAAGTAAAATTCTAGCTAAAGTTAAATTAGCTAAGTTCACACGTTAGCTGTGTAACAAATGACATTCTATACATACACTACACACTTTCACTATGCACTATATACTTTAGTGTCTGGTGTATGAATATTAGAAGGTCTCAAATAGGCCACTAGGTTTTTTTTACCAAGAGGAAGTAGAAACCATTTCCCAGTCCAAACACACATGACGTGACACCGCTATCTTTAGCATTTAGCATACACTGAATTTTTAAAATGTAAAGAATAAATAACAGAGTGTGTGGGCTAATTAAAAAAAAAAAAGATTTGTAAGATTTCTCCTCCACATTGTCGGATTCTTGAAATGTTAAGATAGATGACATGAGATGAGATGAGATGAGATGAGATGAGATGAGATGAGATGAGATGAGATAAACCTTTATTCGTCCCACAATGGGGACATTTCACTGTTATAGCAGCAAAGAGAAAGAAAATGCAAATATATAAAAAGAATAGAGCCATAATGTAATATACAGTATATACAAAACATAATGTATATAAAGATGTATATTGCACATACTGTAGGTAACGGTACTCATCCTGAGTCAGCACCCAGTACCATGTTTCAGCTTTTACGTCAAAGCCACTGAGTGTTGAGTGCATGAAGTGTCCAACAATTAACACTTGTTTATTCAGGTGAATAAGTGAATCATCTGGGTCTCACTCATTAGGGAGAAAGTTACATATTTGTCCTGTTAGTGTTACAGCCAGTGTTGAGCGAGCATCACACTGAACTCTCTGTCTCTCTCTCTCTCTGTCTCCCTGTCTGTCTCTCTCTCTCTGTCTGTCTCTCTCTCTCTCTGTCTGTCTCTCTCTCTCTGTCTGTCTCTCTTTCTCTGTCTCTCTCTCTCTCTCTCTCTCTGTGTGTCTCTCTCTGTCTCTCTCTCTCCCTCTATCTCTTTCTCTCTGTCTCCCTGTCTGTCTCTCTCTCTCTCTCTCTCTCTCTCACTCTCTCTCTCTCTCTCGCTCCCCCCCTCTCTCTTTCTCTCCCTCTCTCTCAATCTCGCTCTCTCTCCCGCTCTGTCTCTCTCCCTCTCTCTTTCTCGCTGTCTCTCTCTCCCTGTCTCTCTCTCCCTCTCTCTCTCACTCCCTCTCTCACTCCCTCTCTCTCTCCCTCTCTCTCCCTCTCCCTCTCTCTCTCTCCCTGTCTCTCTCTCCCTCTCTCTCTCACTCCCTCTCTCACTCCCTCTCTCTCTCCCTGTCTCTCTCTCCCTCTCTCTCCCTCTCCCTCTCTCTCTCTGTCCCTCTCTCTCTCTCTGTCCCTCTCTCTCTCTCTCTCTCTCTCTCTCTCTCTCTCACTCTGCTTATGATGTTGTGTGACACTCTATAGCGAGCTGCTGGTTCTTTCCTGCATTGTATTTTATTCCAGGTAAAGTAAAATCTGCTAATTATCTCAGGAGCGGTATCTGATTCCTGTCATCCTGTCAGCTTCCTGTCAGCCGCTGGAAGTTCAGCTACAGGGAATTTAAGTAGTTTTTAATAAGCTGTTCGGAGGAAAGAAGCTTTCGCAGATGAGGACGGGACATTTGGAGACGACGCAGTGTATAAATCGCTGGTGTTTCAGACCGTTCCAGTGCTAATCTCTGGTACTGCCGACTAATTTCTTCCATTTGTTCCTTGTCTTTCGTCTCTGAGATGAAATCCACTCAGGCAGAGCTTTTAAGTGACACGCAGCTCTACGAGGTTATCAGAGAACCTTTCAGAAACAATGTGTGGGATTTCTATTGGACATTAAATAAAACCAGTCTCTTAATCCTCAGCACTATGCATTTATGAGCATGTGAGGTGACCATAAAATAAAACACAGCAGAAGGGTCTGAGTGCTTCAGCAAGTTTAGATCAGTGAATTAGATACAGCTCAGAGATTATACTTAACAACCTCGCTTCTTTTATAAGAGCAGATATATATATCTCGTTGCTGTCGGGCGGAATCCTCGTATCTCCAAAAGCGTTATTTTTCAGGAAGTTAAAAAAACGGCGTACCTTATCTGCAGTGCACAGGGTTTAGTCCGCGTTGCAGTGGATTGTCTTGCGCTAAATTCCTGTCCTCAGACGAGCACCAGAACTAGCGGTTTTTTTTTTCTTTGAGCCCAGTGTTTTGAAGACATTTACCTCAGAAGACGTGTTGATTCGTTGCGACTCTTCTTGAGGAGAAATATGCCGTGAAGCTCTCACACGGAGTGAAGAAGAGGTGGACAGTTGAAGTGTCCAATGGAGTTATGAGATTTGTGCTCAAGCTATTTTCAAGACTTTAGATTGGTTAATAACTTGTAAAAATAAATAGACTGACCAATAGCATCGATATGTGAAAAAATATGAAATTGACCAAATTTGGACATACGAGGTTTCCGCCCGACAGCGACGATATGTATATATATATATATATATATATATATATATATATATATATATATATATATATATATATATATATATATATATATATACAGGGCTCTCAAGTATTGAAGACAGGCAAGTGTAACATCTCCAACCCCCACAGTTCAGCACAAGCCCAGACATTTTTAGGGTCATGATTGAGGACAATGTCCTGTCCAGAGACAAGCTGTTTCGTGTTGAGGTTTTGTTCAAACTGACCATCGTAAATACCTTCGCTAATGAATATGTTTTTTTTTCATTGTTTGTTGTGTTAAATCTTACCCAGATACAATAGTGCTATTCTCTGATTGGCTATTGTGTAGCCTCTTTTTTTGATTGGCTCATAAGTGTCAGGCTCGACTAAGAACTCCAGGTGAGATGCGCTTGATTCCTGCCCGGTTCCATAGAGACAGCGGTGCGGACAGATACATTTTGGGTGCTGCGGTTTATTAAATATATGATCAATAGTCAAAAAGGTTTTCTGCGTGAGAAATACGATGTGTGGCGGGACGTCTGTCACCATCAATGTGTGACACTTGACAGCCCTGTATATATATATATATATATATATATATATATAAGCTCCATCTTTATGCTGATTATTAGTGAGTGATGCATCTGATCTCCAAAACTGGGTCGAGATCAGACAGAATAAAACCGTCAGTGTTGTGCAGTTACACAAACATTATCAAAGATCAAGTGATGTGATGAAGCAGAGTGACTGTTATGACTCTTATGAAGTTCATTAATCAGATCATTAATCAGTCCAAATAAATGATCCCCGTTTGCCTTATATGGTTTATAAAGAATATGTGAAATTAGATAGAGTTTAGATGGTGTTTTTGAGTACATTTTTTTTTAAAAAAAAAGCTCCTTGAGGATTGATGTAGAACCGTGTGGTTGTGTGCTTAGAGCCCAGTAGAACCTTGTCCCCCTCAAATAAATGCGTTCTGTGTAGATCTCTTGGAGAGCGACAAAGCAATTTTTTTTTTAAAAAATTTTGTAAATAGTCTGTAGTGACGTTCCGATGTTTTCATGGCGTGATCGGAGGCATGTTTTTGTTTCCTGGCTCGAGGTCAATAGAGCACGGATGTTTTTACGGTTAAAGATGCGAAACTCTGACCTTGTCTCTGAAAGCCTGATAAAGAGCAGCGGTTTTGAGCGGCTGGTTACCATGACAACCGTAGATCTGATTTAAAGCCCTCTGAGAGTGCATCCTTGAATGTTGCGTAAGCGCGTTACTCATAAAGGCTTTCCTATGGCAAGGCAGCGCACGCTTTTCACGTCCTGGGGTTCTCAGGGTTGCTGAAATGCGAAAGCTTTCTCCGGATCCCCCAGCGTGCTTTTTCTGTACTGCGTGGGCTGGAGTACAATCCACAGCATCGCTCACACTCAGCTTCAATGCAGAACCCCTTCTCTTCTGCTCAGGGAAACACGACCGGCTCCACAAGAAAACAGAATTAGTGTTGAATTGGTGTACGAGTACTCATCCCCACCAGTGAGTAGGGCTTTACACCTAAACACATGTGAAATGCCTTCCTGGAGATGTTTGAAGGACTTTTAGAAAACGGCATCCGTATGCGGGAAGTCTGAAACACTGGCCGTTGTTCCATCACATCTTATCTCTGTCCTCCGTAAGAGAGGCTATAAACATAGAACTCCACCACACACAGTCACATGACCTCAGCATCACCGTCAATAAGCTTCTGACAATCTATCACTCTTTATTTAAGAAAAATAATAAAGCATCTTAACCCTTAAAAGAACTCATAAGGTCAAAAAGTGTTAGGAGAAGTGCTGAGGACTTTTAAGAGGATGAAGAGTTTCTTTATCAGAGGAGAAAATGACTGAAAAGTGAAGAAGGAGAAGAAACGTGTTGTGTACGATATTTAATAATGATAATGAGTTAATAAGATAATACAGATTAGATCATATAGGGATTATTTTTGTGACCAATCACATTAGAGGTAACATCTCCACTATGCTGCTGTGTCATTTAAAGACTCTAACATCTCTGAAACAGAGCTGAAATGCCATAGAGGCAGAAATGATATTACTCTCTCTCTCTCTCACTCATCTTCTACCGCTTATCCGAACTACCTCGGGTCACGGGGAGCCTGTGCCTATCTCAGGCGTCATCGGGCATCAAGGCAGGATACACCCTGGACGGAGTGCCAACCCATCACAGGGCACACACACACACTCATTCACTCACACAATCACACACTACGGACAATTTTCCAGAGATGCCAATCAACCTACCATGCATGTCTTTGGACCGGGGAGGAAACCAGAGTACCCGGAGGAAACCCCCGAGGCACGGGAAGAACATGCAAACTCCACACACACAAGGTGGAGGCGGGAATCGAACCCCCAACCCTGGAGGTGTGAGGCGAACGTGCTAACTACTAAGCCACCGTGCCCTTAGAAATGATATAATTTGTCTATATGACATTTCTGCTCTGTGTCGGAGACATTTACATTTACATTTATTACATTTATACAGAACACAGACGTAATCCCTATACCATATAACCTTAAATATCTTAACATAGATACAAAGTGAAGGTTTATAATAGACCAGATTTTAAAAGTGTCCCTATTTGTTTTTGTATTCGACAACCAATCACGGTCTTCAGAAGAATGTGTCACCTAGTAACGGGTTAAGCCCCGCCTCCTCTCTAAGATAAAAGTTGTTGTATTTTCCTTGTTCAGAGTTGCTCTGTGATTGGTCATGAATCACTTTGGAGCTAAGATTCATAGTTAGACATTTGTAAGCTATGTTAGGAGCTGAGATGAATTCAGGACTTGACATTTAACCAAAAATTCGTTGACTTTTATAGTTTTTTTTACAAACGTTTATAAGTTTTAGTTCTCTCTCCTTCCTTCAGCGCTGTTGTTCCCTAATCCTCCTCCATGGCTTTATCTTTCCGTCTCAGGTTTAGCAAGAGAGTCCCGTTGTTCCCCAAACAGATAAGTCTGTTCATCACCTCATTGCTAATTCATTTCTTTAGTGATAAACATTTGATCAGATCGCTTCAGTGGAGCGTTTCAGATCTCGAGGTGAAGAAAGAAACAGAAACGCTGCAGAAACGCTTGTGTACTTTGTAGATGATTTTTTAAGATCTCTGTTAAGAGCAGAGTCTCGGTGTCCGTGATAAAGATCCATGACGTCTGCAGCACGTTACATAATCATTCATGTAATCATCTGTAATCATCAAAAAATGTGGATGGAAAGAAATTTATGTCTTAGGTATCTGGAGCTGTTGTTGTCGTGTTTCTGAGAGAGAGAGAGAGAGAGAGAGAGAGAGAAAGAGAGAGAGAGAGATAGAGAGAGAGGTGAGAGAGAGCGAGAGAGAGACAGGTGACAGAGAGAGAGAGAGAGAGAGGTGACAGAGAGAGAGAGAGAGGTGAGTGAGAGAGAGAGAGAGAGAGAGAGAGAGAGAGAGAGAGAGAGAGGGGTGACAGAGAGAGAGACATGTGACAGAGAGAGAGAGACAGGTTAGAGAGAGACAGAGACAGGTGACAGAGAGAGAGAGAGAGAAAGAGAGAGAGAGAGAGAGAGAGAGAGAGAGAGAGAGAGAGAGAGAGAGAGGTGAGAGAGAGCGAGAGAGAGGGGTGACAGAGAGAGAGAGAGACAGGTGAGAGAGAGAAAGAGACAGGTGACAGAGAGAGAGAGAGAGAGAGATAGAGAGAGAAGTGAGAGAGAGCGAGAGAGAGACAGGTGACAGAGAGAGAGAGAGAGAGAGAGAGAGAGAGGTGACAGAGAGAGAGAGAGAGGTGAGTGAGAGAGAGAGAGAGAGAGAGAGAGAGAGAGGTGACAGAGAGAGAGAGAGAGGTGAGTGAGAGAGAGAGAGAGAGAGAGAGAGAGAGAGAGAGGTGGATAAGGTGAAGAAGGTTTGCAGAGATACATAATAGACCAATCAGATTATCTTCATGTTCTTCTGTAACACAAAATCTCCCACACTTTTTTTTATTGTAATTCATCAATTGCAAATGATTTTATTTCTTTTTAGAGTCAGAGCTTCTGCCATATTTCTATTCTCATAATAAGAGAAAGATTTCAACAAATAACAAAAGGATCAAATGTTTTGAAACAAAAAGAGACATCACTGGAAAATTCCTCCTGAATTCATTTTATCCAATTCATTTTTACAAAATTGTTCATTGTGCAAAAAAAAAAAGGCGTCTTGATTCTTTTTTTTTTTTTTTTTAAAACCTATTTGTCCCATTGTGCAGATGACTGATTGCTGCAGTGATAATGTCAGTAGGCTTCACTGTGTCTATATAAACATTGTAGAGAATTCAGTCAGGACCACTTGAGTCAAAATGAAGACAATTCTTTGACATATATTTAAATTTTTTTTATTTGCAAGCTTATAAAATTGACATTTGGCGGTATGGCTCTGTTCTGAATTCCCCATCCTTTTCATGAGCTCCATGAAAGCTAGTCACGGAACAGCAGCAGCTTCGTGGGGGGACGATCTCCCATTTAACTGGGAAAGCAGCAAGACAAAATCCCCCATTTAGAACAGAGCCTGCATCAGTGACAACAGAATGACACTGATTAAGTTAAACACAAAGTTTCAAGGAGGAGCTGGGGGAGGAGCTAGGGGAGGAGCTAGGGGAGGAGCTAGGGGAGGAGCTAGGGGAGGAGCTAGGGGAGGAGGTGGGTTGCAGCAATGCAGAGAAAACAGCCAAGCAGACAGACTGAAAAAAGCATTTAAATAGGGCGTCCTGTTTGAAAGGGACCAATAGCGCGCTTAGGAATCAGATCAGCTGATGGGCGGGGTTAGAAAATTGACATCAGCTGATAGCCGAGCTTGACTATGTGGCCTGCCTGAACTGACGCTGAACTCTATATTTATCCACTTTATTCTGCTTGTATAATCGGGTGTGTCTCAAAACCTGAGACGGAGTTCACTACTCAGTATGCTGATCAGGGAGTCGGCCATTTTAAGGGCGTGGTCTTTCTTTCTCTCTCTCTCACTCTCTCTCTCTCTCAATTACAAAATCCTAATATAAATCAAAATCCACCACAGACACCAGGAGCTCACTATCAATGCTCACAGGAAATGATGTCACATTTTCTGAAGTCTCTCAGCTCGACTTCGTAGCACTATAAATAGCTTTTGATCATTCTTTTAGCTCTCAAATGATTAGCATAAAACATGTTTAAAATGTATTTAACGCTCTATGTATGGTTTGTTCGAGTCGAACGACTTTTAAGTCTTTTATTTTAAGCCTACGATCCAGTTAACAACAGGAGAGAAACTAGTCAGTATTGAGTCAGTGTCCTTACCAGTGTCCCAACTCCTACTGAACTATATACTGATTCATTACCTAGGGAGCTAGACAGCTGATTGAGACACGGCCATTATTTAAAACCTTTAGACTGAGGGAAATCCCTAAAGCACAGAGAGAACACGCAAGTGCCACATGCAGGGTAGGAAGAAGCAGAGCCTCTGAGCTGCGAGGCTAACATGCTACGGCTAACATGCTAACTCACTAAGCCAGAAAATTATCGAAAGTTCTTGCCTGGTTCATGTTCATGTGTTTATTTGAACAGAATTTCACTATTTTCTTTAATAGTTTGTTTGTTTGTCTGCTGCTTTTTAGGTTGAGGTTGAAAATGTAGAATAAGGTGATGTTATTCTGCCTTATTACAATCCATTCCATCAGAGACTTAATTAGCGAACCTGATGTTAGCTTTCAGGTTAACACTAAGGTTCCACAAGTATATTATACCAATATCACAACAATTTTTATTAATCGCTGCTAAGTTGGGGAAAAGTCATTTTGTTTACATCTTGAGACTTTTGTAAATTCATTTTTAAGCAGAATTTAAAAGTCCTGTATAGTAAATGTACAGTGTGGAATATTTGACTTTGACGGATACTCCGATCATGTAATTAGAGTAATTAGCAAAACAAAAAAGTACATTCACTGTAACATTTTTAATAAACCTCTATATGAGTAAACGAGTATATCATTCAAAATAAAGCCATGTAATATGAGATACACATACAGTACAAACGCATCGGTGTCAGTATTTTTTTGAACCATTCTGTTTAAAGGCATGAATTCATTTCCACAGATATCAGACGGGGGGCATGGTGGCTTAGTGGTTAGCACGTTCGCCTCACACCTCCAGGGTTGGGGGTTCGATTCCCGCCTCCACCTTGTGTGTGTGGAGTTTGCATGTTCTCCCCGTGCCTCGGTTTCCTCCGGGTACTCCGGTTTCCTCCCCCGGTCCAAAGACATGCATGGTAGGTTGATTGGCATCTCTGGAAAATTGTCCGTAGTGTGTGATTGTGTGAGTGAATGAGAGTGTGTGCCTTGTGCCTTGATGCCCGATGACGCCTGAGATGACGGCACAGGCTCCCTGTGACAAGAGGTAGTTCGGATAAGCGGTAGAAAATGAGAAAATGAGATATCAGACTCTAAACTGCACAGGTGTCTATTCTGTATTACATCATCTCTGACTCTTAGCGTTCAGCACAGATTGCTAAAGGCTATTCGGATATCCAGCTAGCAGCACTGCAGTGCTTTTCTCCAGAGCTGCTGATGCAACAACTCGAATCCCAGTGCACATCATATGCAAAATGGCCTCAGGGACTCTGATTTTAGCTCACACAACTGGTTCGATTATGTAGTACAACATAGATTGTTTTTATTAATTATCTACACTCTGCAGATGTTGGACCCATTTCTGTAAGTTTACCTGCACTAACCTTTTGACTCTTTTGGTCATTCACAGACTCTAAAGCATTATTTCTGACAACCGTGGACATCAGAAAATTCTCCCAGTGCTCTCCAGGACAGATGGTTTCCAATCAGAGAGAATTAAGATGCTTATGAGTCCAGGATTTTAGAAACCATATTTGGGCATGTGGTAGCCTAGTGGCTAAGGTGTTGGGCTACCAGTCAGAATGTTGTGAGTTCAATCCCAGGTCCACCAAGCTGCCACCTTTGGGCCCCTGAGCAAGGCCCTTAATTGCTCAGTTGTATAAAAAATTAGATAATGTAAGTCGCTCTGGATAAGGGTGTCTGCCAAATGCTGTAAATGAAATGTAAATATTTGCCAGGGCAACAAGGAAGTGCCTTCCTCCATATAAGAGGATGAGGTGGTAAATATGTAGTGCATTGCCTCGGTGCTACCCGTTTGCCTTACCTCATAGTTGGGTTTCCAAAATCATTTTTTGTGTGACCTCGAGCATCCCTTGCCAGTTAGTGAGTAATTAAGAACTTGACGTGACTAGTAAAACAAGAAGTTTCCCCAACCCCAACACTAGAGGCAAGTCCAGCAGTCGTGAGCTACGGACATACAGTACAGTATATCTAAGTATTGACTTATTACCTGCTCGTGTTCCGTGACCGGAGTGCCAAAATCACTTATACAGCATGTGGTCTAAAATGCAGTTCAAGGTCTGCTGCAAACTATCAAAAAAAAAACAGCTAGTTAGAACGAAATGATACCTCACAGTCTGATTAGTATTCTTTTCATGCTAGTACTGTTTGCATTTTTTGTTGAAGGTTGAAGTACCCTGTACAAGTCAGTGCTTTGGCCCTGATTCTGGCCATTTCTTTTACTGCTCTAGTCATCCTCTCATACGAACCTACGTCTTAAAGGTCATACTGATGTGAAAAACAGCTCTCCACTATAAAAGATATACCCTCTCCTTCGTGATACACTCTTCTCGCTGACTCTGCGCCACACATTTAAAGCCTATGTCTCATCAGCTTTTTTTTGCTTTCAGCTCTTATTTGTCATGCTCCTTGTCCTTGCAGGAATTTTACTGATACTTCCTGGCAAACCTCTCACTCCACAATGGAGGAGAGATCACCTCATAGCTAACTATCACGTCTCTCTTTCATTTCTTTATATCCAAAAAAAAAAACTAGACTATTAGAAAATCCATTACCACTAAAGCACTGATGGCCACGTCCACTTTATCTACTGATTCGGACTTAAATCAAACAGTCTGCTGGTCATTGCTGCTTCTCTGGGGGTTAAGGACACGATTTCCCCCGTTTCTGATTTTGTAATAAAAGCACCGCTTTTCTACAAGCCATCACTTAACCTCTGCAATAATAGATGATCGGGCTTTCTTATCCATCTATTTGTTCGTGACATGATTTCGGATAAAGCGCCACATATTGTTTGGTGATAGTTTGAAGATGTTTTTATGATCTTTTACTGTGACAGTGATGAGAAATCTATAGATATTGATGCTCATGTTAAGCACATTTATGATCCTGGATTGCTCTGACCTAAAGGCTTTGTTACAGGTTATATATTTCCTTCGAATGCTTCGAATTTAACCACCAGGGAAGCTTGTTTGCTGAGACCTGAGATTTTACAGTTTTTCCAGAGGATTTTCAGGACATTAGCTTTCTTGCTCAGTCTCCAGCTTATGAAATGAGATCAGGAAATTGAAATATTAATGCTAAACAACTAGAATAATCATCATTACCTTTTAGGGGCTTTTTACACCTGGTCACTTCATGCGTTGTCTGTGATCAGATAGCTATCCGATGGTAAAAAGACCAGGTCTAAATGCCCTCAGAAACGTTTTAGAGACGGATATAAATCCGACGGTACAAACCCCTTCAGGAGGTGGTCTGGGACGTGTTTCAGATGAAACTGGACAGGTGTAAATGAACTGACAACTGATATACTCCTCCCAAATGGAAGTACGTCACTCGCAGGTGATCTTTCACCCAGGCGTCTCGTTGGGTCTTAAAATGCGCTGCTGCTGCCAGCGAAAATGCAGCAAACAGTAAACGCTGTTTTTTGTAGTAACCGCATACACCGAAGCGTGGTCCATTTCAATTACCCCGGAAATGAGGTAAAATATATTTGCGTATTGGGCGGGAGTAGAAAGATCGGATCGATATCCGATTCGCCGAGACGCATTTATGTGGCCTAATGTAAACGGAACAGTTTTAACAAATCAGAGAGCTATCGGATCAGAGACAGCACATGAAGTGACCAGGTGTAAAAAGGCCCTTAGAGAAATGGATATCTGGATTCAATGAGTTTGTTAGTGGTCACCACTCTGACAACAGTAACCGATTAATAAAAAGCATACATGCTAGAACCCTAAAGGTTTCTTTACTCTCTTTTCTCTTCTCGGAAACACTGCGTGCCCCCTAGGTATAAAGGTGTGTGAATGCTTTCTTCCAATCTCTACGGATTTCTTTCTCAACACAAATGCTTATCCATGGTTTCTAACCATCTTGGATTCATTACTGCATTGCTATCTTTTCTGCACAGCATATCCACACTTCACAGCTTCACCGCTTGACCCTCCACCACGTCGTCCCTGTGCACTTCCTGTGATCCTCCTTAGCTGGCCTACTGACCAGTCTTGACCTACTGACTACCTTTTAGCGTCACTGCTCCCAGACTCTCTACCTTTCTTTCCCTATACATCCATAAACTGGGCTCTATTGTTTTGTTTAATGCATTGTTCAATGAATGCTTGCATATCAGAATTTCAGATCTCTGACAAAGATAGAATACTGGAAATACCTATTGAAATGTTGGGAAGGTCTCAGAGTTCAGCATATGACCTCATACAGTATGACCTCAGCATGGCCATTCACACCATCAAGTAAATAAAATGTCAGTTTACTTTATATGAGTTTTAAAAAGTATTTGTTTTACATCAATCAACATAGACACATTAGCCGGTTAAATCTGTACAATGGACCAATCAGATCAGTGTTTTGAGAGAGCAAGGTTTGAACTTTATAGCTCAAATTGACCAAACTTTAAAATGGGATCATTTCGAGTTCCCACTTTCTTTTTTTATCATATTTTATTTAATTATTTTTTTAGGTGGCATTGAGTGTCTTGAAAGGTGCCCGTAAAAATGTATTATATTTTGTAAAATATATTCAATATATATTTTATAATTAATACAGTACATGGACAAAAGTATGTGTTTTTTTTTTGCACACAATTGTACAGAATGTCTTTGTACACCGCATTACAATTTCCATGACTCTAACTCAACCCTACTGAAAACCTTTGGGATGAACTTGCAGCGCCAACTGCACCCCATGGAAGTCGTGGCCTAATGGTTAGAGAATTTGACTCCTAACCCTAAGGTTGTGGGTTCGAGTCTTGGGCCGGCAATACCATGACTGAGGTGCCCTTGAGCAAGGATATATTCTTGTCTCCAGGATATATTCTAGTTCCACCATGATTCTGACCAGGATAAAGCACTTACTAAGCTATAATAAAATACTTTTTTCAGTTTGAATGGGAAATGGTAGCTCAGTGGTTATGGCATTGGATTACAGACTGGAAGTTCATGTGTTCAAATCCCAAGACCACTAAGCTGCCAATATGGGGCTCTAGAGGAAGACACCCAACTGCATGGATGTGTAAAATTAGACAAATGTAAGTCACCCTGGATAAGTTCATTTGCCAAATAATGTAAAATGCAATGACAGCCTTTTATTGAAATCCTTACAAAATAAGCATCACAATTAACTAATTAATTTGGCCCCAACCACTTGCAAGAAGTAATCAATTGTGGTAGATGTTGTGGATAACAGGGTATGTGCAGATAAGAAAGCATCTCACGTGTCAGCACGATTTAAATCTGCTATTGTTACTAGAGCGCTGTCTCTTTTGTGATTTCCCGCTGCTCCGTTTTGCCGCATCTTATCAATGCCAAACAACAGATTTGCAGAAATCTTTTATATTTTATTCATCTCTCGAACTGAGGCTGTGCCAACACTGAAGGTTATGTTATTTTGCTTTGAAAGCAGTTTCTGCCTTGATTATCCATTAACTTTGTTTTTTAAGTCCTGTTACCCGAGCCAAACAAGGACGGGAGTTTGTATCTGTCAGACTCGTTTGCGCTGGATGTGTTGCCATTTAAATGCTAATACAATAAAAGGACAAAATGTCCTTTATAGTATTCTGTGTTTGAAGAATGGGATGAACAAATGTGCAAATATATCTGTACAGCGTTGACTGTTCGTCTTAAAGTAGACATTGTGGTCGGAGTTTCAGGTTTTCCATGACATGGTTGCTCATGGACGTGACGGTACAGTCCTTGACACTCACCAGAGAGCCATGCTGCGTTTAAAGATACAGATAAGCATAGAGATGTTAAAAACAACTTTAAATAGCTAACAGCTGGTGTGACCCCTGTCTTTTAAAGATTTTGAGCATTCTTTTTTTTTACATTGACTTATGAAGGTCAGACATTTGGAGATTTACATGAGACTCAAGATGCCATGCTCCAATAAGTATGGTAATTGTCTTTTGACTCTTCTGAAAAGACTTTCTTTGGCACAGTGTCTTAACAAGCACCTCCACTGAGACGAGATGTTCAGGAAGTGACAGAGCATGAAGGCAGTTAATGAAAGAATTAAATTTAAAATTAATTAAGGGACACAAATGTGGCTAAGTATGGGTGAAAATAAATCTACTTACAATTCTAAGCATCTCGGTAAACTTCACTGAGCCTAAGGGGCTTTTTACACCTGGTCACTTCCTGCGTTTTCTGTGATCAGATAGCTATCCGATGGTAAAAAGACCAGGTCTAAATGCCCTCTGAAATGTTTTCCAGACAGATATAAATCCGACGGTACAAACCCCTTCAGGAGGTGGTCTGGGACGCATTTCAGATGAAACTGGACAGGTGTAAATGAATGTGGTTGTTCAAGCCACATACGTCAGCACTATACTCCTCCCAAACGGAAGTACGTCACTCGCAGGTGACTCACGAGTTGTGCATCACGCCAGAAACAAATAAATGTAAACACTGTTTTTGTAACATAACCGTCGTAACGAGTTTTTACGTCTTCTTTTTGATTGCATTCTGAAAACCGCATGCACCAAAGCGTGTTCCGTTTCAATTACCCCGGAAATTAGGTAAAATATATTAGCATTTTGGGCGGGAGTAGAAAGATCGGATCGATATCCGATTTGCCAAGACGCGTTTATGTGGTCTAATGTAAATGGAACAGTTTTAACAAATCAGATAGCTATCGGATCAGAGACAACACATGAAGTGACCAGGTGTAAAAAGGCCCTTAGTGATTACTTCTGTTGCTGAAACGTTGCTCAAGTTAGCACCATTACTGTTTCTTTTTTTGTTTGTTTGGTTTATTTATTTTTTGCTTTTTTACAATTTACCCAATTTACTATAAAATCTATTTCTTGCATTGTAAATCTCTAATTCAACCCCGGGCCACTAAGAAAGGCAGAAAACAAGTGTGGCATGGCAGTGTCACAGAATAAAAGTGATCAGAGTGATCAAACTTAGAGTCCCTGTGTCTGACCTTAACGAAAGATTCCAGCAAATGTGGTTTTAATCTCAGAGTGTTGCTTTCCAAGGACAACTACTGACGCTCCTCAAAGTACTCTCCAACCAAAGCTGGCTTTGACGGATGGCTTTGTGGTGCTAAAATGATAGGCTATTATTTTACTTTGCATTGGATAAATGGAAATGCTAACCATGTTCTCTATCTGACTTACAGGGAAGTGCTTGTGGAGGGCTCAGCGCTTGTTCTTGACAAGTTGTATAATTATTATTATTGGGTTTTTTTAAGTTGTTTATTGGAATTTTACAAGTTTTTCGGATATTTTAGCAATATTTTTATGCAATCAAGTGATGGTTCGTAAATGAGTTTCCATGGAATTTCATGCCTTGTGCTTCAATTTGAGTGGCAAGATTGTGAAAGACTGAGAGCATCATTGTGCCCTGATAAATCCTAAGCTGTGGCTGAGCCAAGAATGATTGTTAGAAAGTCAAAGCACAGAAAAAGGAATCAAGCAGAAGTATACAGTAGTTGACAGCTGAATAATAAAAAGTACAGGACTATTTTGACCCATAGTGTCTTTGTCTCTTCTTGTCATTTGCAGACCAGCCATATTCATGGTCCCCCATCCAGTACTTCGATGAAGACAGCTACCCCTCCCCTCCCAGGAATATGAAAGGTCTCTCAGGCGGTCGTCCCCAGCTAAACATCACAACTGGACACACCTTTGGCCTGACAGACTGCGACCACTCCCTTGACCACCTGCAGCATGGTGTTCCCGATTCCCGCTCGTCTTACCTTCTTAGCCCCACGGAGAGTTGCCCCATGGACCACCACCGTTGCTCGCCACGGAGCTCTATCCATTCGGAGTGCATGGTGATGCCCGTCTCCATGGCCTCTGACCACGTTTCCAGCAGCACATTTCCCAGGATGCATTACAGTTCACACCATGAGAGTTCGCGGGAGGATGGCACCACTGGGCATGGCAGCGGAGGTGGTGGTGGTGTTATCGGAGGGGGTGGAGTAGTAGGAGGTGGTGCAGGTAGTGGTTCCGGTTCTGGCAAAATGAACCGGATACCAGCTAACCTCCTGGACCAATTTGAGAAGCAGCTGCCCATCCACAGAGATGGCTTCCACACACTGCAATACCAGCGCACATCCACAGCTACCACCAACAGCGAGCAGCGGAACGAGAGTCCAGGTCGGATCCGCCACCTGGTGCACTCTGTGCAGAAGCTCTTTACCAAGTCCCACTCGCTGGAAGGCTCCTCAAAGATGAACGGCACCAAAGGAGACTCACGCTCAGAAAGTGGCCACCACCATCATGGTCACCACCACGGCCACCACAAACACAGCAAGAGGAGCAAGAGTAAAGAGCGCAAAGCTGACTCCAAGCACCGCTCAGGGATTGCCGGTTGGTGGAGCTCTGATGATAACCTAGACAGTGACAGCACCTACCGGACTCCCAGTGTCATGAGTCGGCACCATGTGGACCACATAAGTCACTGCTACCCGGAATCGGTCCCAGGCCATTTTGGAGATCTTTCACTTAAGACCTCAAAGAGCAACAATGATGTGAAGTGCTCAGCTTGTGAGGGCATGGCCTTGGCTCCTGAGGGAAAGTATATGAAGCGGAGCTCTTGGTCCACGTTGACTGTTAGCCAGGCCAAAGAGGCCTACCGCAAGTCCTCGCTCAATCTCGAGAAGCCTATGATGCCTCAAGACCTCAAGACCCCCATGAGGCCTTGTCATTACCTTCAGGTCAGTAAAGCTTTAAGATTTTATAACAGTTGATCATTTTTAGAATATATGAGCTCTAAACCTGCAGTCTACATTTTGGCACAGAACTGTAGCAGTGCACTGACAATTATTTTTGGAGAACAAAATTATATCTAAACCTATAATGTAGCAATTTAACAGTCCTGCTGTTGCTGAAGTGCTTTCTGATTGTGTTTGTGTTTCTGATGATGGAGTGTGAAGAGTGGTAATTTAATGCCATATTTTGGGACAGATTTATTAGCAATAGCAGTAGAATTCGATGCCCTTAGGAGCTTTGCTCGGATTTACAAATATTGCAAACAGTGAGCTATATTGATTAGCATTGATTGCATGGTACACAAACACATAATAGTAATAAATCACTGTTCCTACCTTTCATTATTTAGGTTCCCCTTTATTTTTGGGCTTGAGAGGAACAAATTATGACCGCAGAAATAGCTGTCTGTAATTTTCGGACACCCTAACAGGGTTGTTCATATCTCTGTAGAACTGTGAGCTTATTTCTTTTTTTTTTTTTTTAGCAGCAACTGTTTTAATTAATAAAAGACAAAATACATGAGACAACTTTAATTTGTTAGATAGCACATGAAGGTTCCACCAAGGAAAGAGTATCCCTTCTGACTCGAGGGTCTGTACTGGCAGAAGAGTTGTATGAAATGAAGGAAAGGTCCTGGAAAGCTACTGAGCAGAAGTGATTGCAATTCATAAACTTAACCAACACGTTTTGTCATTTTATCTAACGGTCGCAATATTTTAAAAAGCTCTTCCACCACAATATAAGAGTTAAGTAGAAAAAAAATATGATCGACAAAGTGCTTGTGTAAATTATAGTCCTATTTAAAAATAAATATATTTACAATGAATATGAAGAGGTCCTATTGTATCCATCAAGTGATACAAGTGACATCCCTAATGATCTGTGGCTGCATATAACACCAGGGTTAATCCAATCAGCATCAATTAGTTAGTTAGTTGATACTAGACAGAACTGGGGATCTAGTGTGGTTAAAACAAGAGTGTGGTTAGCAGTGAAAAGCTGCAGTGGTGAGAAATCAAAATTTTAGAGAGAGAATTTATGTGCAGCTTAAAGGTACATAATGGGGTCAAGCAATACACCAAGATTACAAACCACTAGCAAAGGCTTAACAATGACACCATCAATGTGGATGACAAAATCCTCCATCTTGAAAGGCATTGATTTTATTATGGCCTAGCTACGTTGGCACTCTGTGGTCTTCTCTGTCCGATCATAAATAGTTCCGAGGCTTGGGTGGCATTCAGGAAAGATGACCGCTCACTGGGGCTATCATTGGCGGTATCAGGGTAACACATCAGGGAAAGCAGAAAGAGCCAAGATTAATGTTGTAAAATTGCTCACTCCTGCTGACTCGTACGAAAGCTCCACTGCTCATGAGCTGCATTTATTTAGTGTCCTGCTTGGGTAGTAGTAAGGGATTAGATATTCTCGATCAATCTAAAGTGGGATCCATCGGTAGGATGGATTGGGCCACTTGAGGGTAAAATTTAATTAGCGTGGTTTGGCGTAAGGGCTCGATGATTCGCTACCGTGGGTCCGATGTGTGCTGTCCACAATGAGGGATCAGGAGGGGATCGTTGTTGAGATGAACAGTTTTTTTAGACGGAAGCAGAAACTACGGTTGGACCCCTAAGCAACAGTCACCTAATTATTGGGGGAAGTCGTGGCCTAATGGTTAGAGAGTCTGACTCCTAACCCTAAGGTTGTGGGTTCGAGTCTCGGGCCGGCCACGTCTGAGGTGCCCTTGAGCAAGGCACCGAACCCCCCGAACTGCTCCACAGGCGCCGCAGCATAAATGGCTGCCCACTGCTCCGGGTGTGTGTTCACGGTGTGTGTGTGTGTGTTCACTGCTGTGTGTGTGCACTTTGGATGGGTTAAATGCAGAGAACGAATTCTGAGTATGGGTCACTGTACTTAGCTTTATGTCACGTCACTTTCACTTATTCAGGAAAGTCTCATCTCATCTCATCTCATCTCCTCATGTTATTTGTAAATGTCATCAAAATCTTTGTAATCAATGTGACCCTGCAGCTATACTCTTACTATATATATACTGTAAGCGATCACGATCAACCCACTACGGCTAATTACAGGTTCGTGAAATAGGTGTTGACAGTCCAGTCAAGGATGAGAGGTGTCAGTTTATAAATACACAATGATCATCACTTCAGTTTAAGTGCGAGGTTTTATAAATCGGTCACTTAATTGGCTTTAATTGCAGGCTAATTGCACTGGACAAAGCCAGAGCCACATTACTCTTCATTTTTTTTTTACTAATTTATTTACTTATTCGGAGCTGCAGGGATATAATAAAATGATTGCTGACACTCTGTATTAGGCTCCTGCTTCGGTCCGTCATCGTTACGGTGCCAATTAGTTTAGGTTTGTGTTCATCGAGCGCGTCAGATAGGATTAACTACCAGCATGTGCCGCCATGACCTGGACCATGCGAGAGCCGATGATTCTGATGCATCTGTGTTTCACGCCACTTAATGGGCTCCTTCAGCCGTGATAAACACACAGCGCCAAGAATAGCGCAGGCCATCCATCCGGCTGCTGTTTTTGGCAGCTGTTATCAATGCGGACCTCGGTGACGCACACACTTGGGGAGATTTATGTCCCTTCGCTCTGAAGCAAACTGACTAAAAGGTTGCAACATCCACACCGAGCGATGTGCATCGGGGATGGGAGGGAGGAAATAAAGAAGCTATTTTGGGGGTGTCTTTATCAGAAAGGTCAGTCAGGCAAAGAGAGACGGAATTGTTTGTTAAGAACGTGGCTCCAAGTAGAATCGATTCTAAAAAGTTTTTGCTTGTTTGTTTTATTGCTATGTCTTTTACTGTTTGTCTCAGATCATGTGGGATGTCGAGCTACTCGGCACAGATGGTCAGTTCTGTGCGCAAGTCGTTCTTCTTTTAGTATCCTCAGTTGGATAGCATGAACACTTATGAAACAGAAACCGTTCTAAAATGTCAAATATTTCCGGGAATCGTTAGATTAATTTCTTGTTTGGCGAGACTTCGAATCAGGCTCATGGGATACATTTGGTTGGTGTGTCGTTATTCAGAAAGACAGTCTTCGAGGTCCGTCACTGAACCGGATATGGATTCTGTACTGTAGATGTGTGTGTGTGTGCACTGTGTGGGTACTTGTTTTTATTTTTTGTGTTTTCACAGTTAATGTTTTACCATGATGTTTTTATCCATTTACAGTTACATCAATTGGTTCCATGATGTTACTGAGAAACCACAGAGCATACACATCTCAGTCCGGAACAACTAACTGTTACAAAGCACTGACACTGGAGACTCCTTCCATGAACATGAAACAAACATCTCCTTAGAGAAGAATTCATGGTGATACATTTAGGTTTGTCAGAGTGCAGAAGTAAAACTAACATAACCAGGGACATTTCTGTGGTATTAAGGAGAACTTAGAGGTTATAACAGTAATTCTGAAACTTTTGGTGTGTGTGTGTGTGTGTGTGTGTGTGTGTGTGTGTGTGTGTGTGTGTGTGTGTGTGTGTGTGTGTGTGTGTGTGTGAGGGGGAGGGAGGGGGTTGGCACTAAATGTGGACACTAAATGTGGTGTTTCGATGAAGTTAGTGAATGCAGGTGTTAAACTGGCTGGAAAAGCCGCTCTGCACCAATTCAGTCACCCTGGTAACTGGTACCTTGTTCACACTCGAGAACAAGCTCCTCTGTGGGTGGGCGGGCACACACACACACACACACACACACACACACACACTGCCCTCTTACCTTGTGTTCCTCTTTTATTCCTCTTTTTTTTCGTGTTCCCTCTTTCTCTGTCAACTACTGACTGCCGACTGATCCGAGTCCAGTCTGACATCAGTCCAGAGACAGATCAGAGATTTTGTGGGAAAAAAAAGGCAAAAAAATGAGAGAATCCCTCACAGATTTGGATTCCAATAAGCAGAAGTAAACCGTGCCATAGTTAGTTACCGTTTACAGAAAGCATTTCATTTCAAGTGAAGGTGAATGCAAAGGCTTTCCCAAAAGTCATTTAAATTCTGCAAGTGCTTAAACGTGCAAAAACATATTTTATAGGAAACGATTTGTATACGAAAGTAGAACTTTACAATATCTACTGGAAACAGACTTAACAAATCTCAACAAATGTAATACCTGGGGAAACGGATCTATTTGCATCGACTCCGCCCTTCTTTTTTCCTTTTTTAAATAGAAATATTCCCATCCAGATTTGCATATTCATTAGGGCAAGGATTAAAATCGGAAAGTCTCCGATCCTGTGATTAATTATCTCACAAACTTTTTATATGCTTTCTCAGAGACCTACACTCTATGGACTTCCTTATGTTGCCCTAATATGGTAAAAAAATATTTGTTAACAAAGCATTTATTTCATTAATATATAGGTATACAGACTTATTATATAGATGGAACTCAGTACTGTGAATACACTGAGCTGATATATATGGTGAATAAAGCAACCTGGGAATATAGAGTCCTCAATATAATATAGAATTAGAGTGGTGAAGAAAAATACAGCAATGTAAGGCCACGTTCACACTGCAGGTAAAAGTGGCCCAAATCTGATTTTTTTTCGGGTCATGTGACCAGGTCAGACTTCTTCAGGAGTAGTGTGAACACAAATCTAGCCCAGATCGGATTTTTTCAAATCAGATTCAGACCACTTCCATATGTGGTCCTGAATCAGACCCAAATCTGATTTTTTCCAATGTGGCCGCAGTGTGAACAACCAAGGCGGATTTGATGCGACTTTTACGTCAATCTACATCGACATTCGTCACAATTATGCGCCGGCGAGTTCGCACACAAACGTGACTACGCCTACAGAATGGATCAAATAATCAAAAGTTGCCCTCGACATCCGAAAATTTTCAAAACACTGCGTCTCTGTGCTGCCATTACACAAACATTTAGAAAGAAAAGCGAAAATGCTTACTTCCTCCATAACCTCGCCAACTTTAGCGCAACGGCGTGCTGCGTGTGACGTCATTGTTATTGTTCGTTTGCGCATGCGGGTCAGTTCGAAACAGCAAACAGTTCACACTGGTATCTGATGTAGGCCACATTTTAAAAGGTAATGTGAACAGCCAAACAAAAAAAATCAGATCTGAGCAAAATATCCGAATTGAGCATTAAGACTTGCAGTGTGAACGCGGCCTAACAGTCTTATTGTAGGGGACAGGATGCAGGGAACATGTTTGGGAAATGTAGAACCCTGACATCATTAGTCCCTGGAAAGGTGTGTGAAGTACAGGGTTCTGAAAATATGAGTCCCTGTAAAGATGGGGTCCTAAAAGTCTGGAAATGTCTGTGGAAATATTGATGTCTGAAAATATTGAAATCTGGAAATCTAAAAATCTGTAGAAATAGTAGTCTGGAAATGTGGGTCTGTGGAAATCTAGGAATCTAGAAATGTGGGTCTGTGGGAATCTAGAAATGTGGGTCTGTGGGAATCTAGAAATGTGGGTCTGTGGGAATCTAGAAATGTGGGTCTGTGGAAATCTAGAAATGTGGGTCTGTGGGAATCTAGGAATGTGGGTCTGTGGGAATCTAGGAATGTGGGTCTGTGGGAATCTAGAAATGTGGGTCTGTGGGAATCTAGGAATGTGGGTCTGTGGGAATCTAGGAATGTGGGTCTGTGGGAATCTAGAAATGTGGGTCTGTGGAAATCTAGAAATGTGGGTCTGTGGGAATCTAGGAATGTGGGTCTGTGGGAATCTAGGAATGTGGGTCTGTGGGAATCTAGAAATGTGGGTCTGTGGGAATCTAGGAATGTGGGTCTGTGGGAATCTAGGAATGTGGGTCTGTGGGAATCTAGAAATGTGGGTCTGAGGGAATCTAGGAATCTAGAAATGTGGGTCTGTGGAAATCTAGAAATGTGGGTCTGTGGGAATCTAGGAATGTGGGTCTGTGGGAATCTAGAAATGTGGGTCTGTGGGAATCTAGAAATGTGGGTCTGTGGAAATCTAGAAATGTGGGTCTGTGGGAATCTAGGAATGTGGGTCTGTGGGAATCTAGGAATGTGGGTCTGTGGGAATCTAGAAATGTGGGTCTGTGGGAATCTAGGAATGTGGGTCTGTGGGAATCTAGGAATGTGGGTCTGTGGGAATCTAGAAATGTGGGTCTGTGGAAATCTAGAAATGTGGGTCTGTGGGAATCTAGGAATGTGGGTCTGTGGGAATCTAGGAATGTGGGTCTGTGGGAATCTAGAAATGTGGGTCTGTGGGAATCTAGGAATGTGGGTCTGTGGGAATCTAGGAATGTGGGTCTGTGGGAATCTAGAAATGTGGGTCTGAGGGAATCTAGGAATCTAGAAATGTGGGTCTGTGGAAATCTAGAAATGTGGGTCTGTGGGAATCTAGGAATGTGGGTCTGTGGGAATCTAGGAATGTGGGTCTGTGGGAATCTAGGAATGTGGGTCTGTGGGAATCTAGGAATGTGGGTCTGTGGGAATCTAGGAATCTAGAAATGTGGGTCTGTGGAAATCTAGGAATGTGGGTCTGTGGGAATCTAGGAATGTGGGTCTGTGGGAATCTAGAAATGTGGGACTGTGGGAATCTAGGAATGTGGGTCTGTGGGAATCTAGAAATGTGGGACTGTGGGAATATAAAAGTCTGTAAATTATAATTAGAGAAATCTAGAAACACATCCCCAGTAACATAGTGTTGTGAAGCGTGAGGTTGGTGAGTAAATGTGATGAGTCAGTGATCTCAGACTGTCAGAGTGATGAGTCCTGAATCTCTCTCTCACTCCGATCAGGGAATTTCACTGCTGCAAACAAACACAATCAGCATTTCTCTACTACTAGAGTTACACTTCTCACTGGGCCAGCAAGGGTGTGTGTGTGTGTGTGTGTGTGTGTGTGTGTGTGTGTGTGTGTGTGTGTGTGTGTGAATATGTGTGCAAATATGCGTGTATGTGTATATATAATATATACACGCCTACACACTTATATACTCACATGTACACACACATATACACATACACACTTATATACACACACACATATTCACACACACACGTGTGTGTGTGTATGTGTGATCTTACACTTGAATATTATTTGACGAATGCAGCATGAACTCACACTAACATAGCGAGCCTTAATGACCACTTTTGTTGCCTTTTTTATCAAGCTCTCGGTCATCTCTTTCTTCTAACACTCGTCTGTCTCCACCACTCTTTAATTCAATTTGATTTACTCCTATTTTGTCCTTTACCTTTAGATGTCTCTTTTATGTTCTCTCTCTCTCTCTCTCTCTCTCTCTCTCTCTCTCTCTCTCTCTCTCTCTCTCTCTCTCTCTCTCTCTCTCTCTCTCTCTCTCTCTCACTCAGCTCTTCTTTCTGACTGTCTCATTGTTTCAGTCTGTCTCTCTTTGTGATTCCCCCTCTCCCCTTTGGTTTCTCTGCCTTTCTGTCTCTCTCTCTCTCTCTCTCTCTCTCTCTCTCTCTCTCTCTCTCTCTCTCTCTTCTCTCTCTTACTATCTTTTTTCTGTGATCAGCCCATCAAGAACACAGTCATTAGCTGGAGTATTAAAGCAGCTGGTGACAACCTGTCAGCAAAAGTAGCTCACAGTAATCCCTCACTCACAGTCCTTAAGGGAGTGAAAGAGAGAGAGAGAGAGAGAGAGAGAGAGAGAGAGAGAGAGAGAGAGAGAGAGACAGACAGAGAGACAGAAAGAGAAAGAGAGAGGGAGAGAAACACAGAGACAGAGAGAAAGAGAGAGAGAGAGAGAAAGAGAGGGAGAGAGAGAAAGAGAGAGAGAGAGAGAAAGAGAGGGAGAGAGAGAGAAAGAGAGAGAGATTAGACTTTTAAACATCTCTTTGATTACACCAGTGCAAGTTAAAATATGTAAATAAAGCAAAAACTGACAAGAAATCAGTACAGAAATATATGAATATGTAAGGAAATAAAAGAGAAAGAAAGAAAGAAAGAAAGAAAGAAAGAAAGAAAGAAAGAAAGAAAGAAAGCTTTTT
>NC_083469.1:2527500-2575000 GCF_030014155.1 Tachysurus vachellii | reverse complement strand
TGGTTAGCACGTTCGCCTCACACCTCCAGGGTTGGGGGTTCGATTCCCGCCTCCACCTTGTGTGTGGAGTTTGCATGTCCTCCCCGTGCCTCGGGGGTTTCCTCCGGGTACTCCGGTTTCCTCCCCCGGTCCAAAGACATGCATGGTAGGTTGATTGGCATCTCTGGAAAATTGTCCGTAGTGTGTGATTGTGTGAGTGAATGAGAGTGTGTGTGTGTGCCCTGTGATGGGTTGGCACTCGGTCCAGGGTGTATCCTGCCTTGATGCCCGATGACGCCTGAGATAGGCACAGGCTCCCCGTGACCCGAGGTAGTTCGGATAAGCGGTAGAAAATGAATGAGTGAGTGAGTGAGTGTGTCTGAACACGTGTGTTGGGTCTCGTCTCCGCCCCCTTCCTGTAATTGGCTAAGATCCTGATTGTTTGTACCTGGTTTAAGTTCACCATTAGTGAGTTTGTGTCTTTATTCCAACATTTAGTGCATTTAGTTTGTTATAACAAGTCTATTTTTATTGTGCTTTCTACTTCCTGTTCTCGCTGTTAATACTTCCTGTCGTTTCTGTTATTCCTTCATTCCCATTTCCTCTGTTATTATCTACTTCCTGTTTTCTCAGTTATTCCCTAGTTTCTTTCTTCTTTGTTATTATCTACTTCCTGTCTTATTAGTGCACTCAATAACAGCCCTGGGTTCTCTGTGCCTGTGGCAGGTTGAACTTTTTCAGTTCCTGAAGGAACAATGGGACTTTTTCACAATGGAGTCAATGTGAATGTCCCACTTCAGGTCCTAGGGTGGTGGTTCCTAGGAGCTTGAATGATTCCACTGCAGCCACAGTGCTTTTCATGAGGGCAAGGAGGGGGTTCTCCTTAAGTTTACGTTCATCTCCACAGTTTTCAGCATGTCCAGCTCCATCTTGTTGTGACCTCACCAGACTGTCAACTCCTCAATCTCTTGTCTGTATTCAGACTGGTCTCCGTCCCGGATGAGACCGATGACTGTAGTGTCATCTGCAAATATCAGGAGCTTGACAGAGGGGTGTTTAGATGTGCAGTCATTTGTGTATAGAGAGAAAAGCAGTGGGGAGAGAATGCAGCCCTGAGGAACTCCAGTGCTGATGGTGTGGGTGTTGGATGTGAGTTTTCCCAGCTTCACTCGCAGATACCTGTCTGTCAGGAAGCTGGCTTTCCACTGACAGATGGAGGTTGACCTGGAATGATGGTGTTGAAATCAGAGCTGAAGTCTACAAACAAGATCTTTGCATAAGTCCCTGGTTTGTCCAGATGTTGGCGGATGTAGTGCAGTCCCATGTAGTGCAGTCATCCATAGATCTGTTCGCTTGGTAAGTGAGGTTGCATGGGGTTTAGCAAACTGCATGGGGTTTAGCAAGGGTCCAGTGATGTCCTTCAAGTAGGTCAACACCAGCCTCTCAAATAGCTTCATGACCACAGAAGTTAAAGCAACGGATCTGTAGTCTTTTAGACCTGTTGTTATTGGTTTCTTGGGTACAGGGATGATGGTGGAGCGTTTGAAGCAGGAAGGAACTTTGCACAGCTCCAGTGATCTGTTGAAGATCAACGTGAAGATGGATGATAGCTGTACAGTGCAGGCTTTGATGCAGGCTGCAGAGACACTGTCTGCGCCTTTGGCTTTTCTTACCTTCTGTTTGCTGAAGACTTTGCGTACATCATCTTCACAGATCTTGAGTACAGGCTGAGGAACAATAGGGGGGAGGGAGGGTGTGATGGTCGTGTTGTAAGGTAGTCAGAGCGGGTGTGAGGTGTCAGACCAGACTTTTGTTTTTCAGTCGATCTCGTTCAGGTCTTTAGCCATTTGTTGATTGGCTTCAGTGCCGCAGGATGGGATCCTGTAACCGGTGATGGCTTTCAGGCCTTTCCACACTGATGTTTTACTTTGCTACTCTTATCTCCCTATTTAGTGTGTATTTGGCCTGTTTGTACAAGGTTTTGTCCCCACTTCTGTATGTGTCCTCTTTGGCTTGGTGAAGCTGTTTGAGTTTGCACTGAACCAAGGTTTGTTGTTGTTAAATGTTGAATAAGTCCTGCAGGGAACACACACGTCCTCACAGAAACTGATGTAGGATGTCCCGGTGTCAGTGAGCTCATGCAGCCCCAAAAACTCTCCAATCCGTGAGGCCGAAGCAGGCTTGTAACTCCCGCTCTTATTCATTTGTCCATCTCTTTACAGATCTTACAACAGGATTAGCAGATTTAAGTTTCTGCTTGTAGGCTGGTAGAAGAACCAAACAGTGATCAGAGAGTCCAAGAGCTGCACTAAGAACAGAGTGGTATGGATCCTTTAATACGGTGTAGCAGTATATTGGTGACCCTGGTGGGACATGTGATGTGCTGTCTGTATTTAGGTGGGTGGGTATTTAGGTTATTGTTATTCAAATCACTGAGAATGAGAGTGTAAGAGTCCGGATGCTCTGCTCTGTTTGTGGGATGTGATCGGCTAACAGTTCTAGCTCTACACACAGGCATGTCAGGAGGAATGTACACACTCACCAGAATAAACAAGCAGAACTCCCATGGTGAATAAAATGACTTTCTGTTAATAGAAATAATCTATCTGTCTATCTGTCTGTCTGTCTGTCTGTCTGTCTGTCTACACACACATATCTATCTATCTATCTATCTATCTATCTGTCTGTCTGTCTGTCTGTCTGTCTACACACACATATCTATCTATCTATCTATCTATCTGTCTGTCTGTCTGTCTGTCTGTCTGTCTGTCTGTCTGTCTGTCTGTCTACACACATATCTATCTATCTATCTATCTATCTATCTATCTATCTATCTATCTATCTATCTATCTATCTATCTATCTATCTGTCTGTCTGTCTGTCTGTCTGTCTACACACACATATCTGTCTATCTATCTATCTATCTATCTATCTATCTATCTATCTATCTATCTATCTATCTATCTATCTATTTGTCTGTCTGTCTGTCTGTCTGTCTGTCTACACACATATCTGTCTATCTATCTATCTATCTATCTATCTATCTATCTATCTATCTATCTATCTATCTATCTATCTATCTATCTGTCTGTCTGTCTGTCTGTCTGTCTGTCTACACACACATATCTATCTATCTATCTATCTATCTATCTATCTATCTATCTATCTATCTATCTATCTATCTGTCTGTCTGTCTGTCTGTCTGTCTGTCTGTCTACACACATATTTATCTATCTATCTATCTATCTATCTATCTATCTATCTATCTATCTATCTATCTATCTATCTATCTATCTATCTATCTGTCTGTCTGTCTGTCTGTCTGTCTACACACACATATCTATCTATCTATCTATCTATCTATCTATCTATCTATCTATCTATCTATCTATCTATCTATTTGCCTGTCTGTCTGTCTGTCTGTCTGTCTGTCTGTCTGTCTGTCTGTCTACACACATATCTATCTATCTATCTATCTATCTATCTATCTATCTATCTATCTATCTATCTGTCTGTCTGTCTGTCTACACACACATATCTATCTATCTATCTATCTATCTATCTATCTATCTATCTATCTATCTATCTATCTATCTATCTATCTATTCTTATTTCTGTAGTTCCTGTTCTCTCTGTTATTTCCTAGTTCCTGTAATTTCATACTTCCTGTTTCCTCTGTTATTCACTACTTCCTGTGTTGTCTTTTAGTCTCCTGTTTCCTATCTAATTCCTTACTTCCTGTTTCCTCTGTTATTCCTTACTTGCAGTGTTCTCTGTTATTTCCTGCTTTCTGTGTTTCTTATTATTCCTTACTTCCTGTGATCTTCCTGTGATTTATGATTATAAATCTCTTCCTCTATGAGCTTTGCCTCACCTTCATTTATTTTCCTGAAACACACATCACACCGAGTTCACACACTCGTGTCCCGGCTTTCATCCCGTTTTCATCTCCCCTCACCAGTCGCTCATCATTTGTTCCATTCGGATGACAGAAATCCTTGCTGCTTTAAGTTTCAGCTTATCCCGAGCGCTCACACTGGAGACTCCCGTGAGGCTCCTGTGACTAACGTATTCATATAATCAACTTTCTGACCAATCAGAATGAGGGAGGAGATAATTAACATGCTGTCTGCAGGATCCTCAAACATGCTCCATTTCCTTGTGTATTGTTTACACCCTGAGCTTAAAAGAAGCTCGTATGCATTTCGGTCTATTTTACATTTCTCCTGCTGTATTAATGATAAGAAGCGAAGCGTCCTGAGGGACACAATCAGTCGTTGTGACCGGAGGCACGAAGGCAGACAGGGAGCTTCACTGTTAGATCATAAAAGAGAAAATCCCGGCTCTGTCCTTCCTGCCGAGACGGAGCGGGCCGTTCCGTCGTCTCCGAAACCTAATGAAAGGATTTTTTTTCCCCATCAGTCTGAAACAGTCGGAGAGTCCGACATGTCTTCTTTTGATGTAGGAGTGTGTGAGGAGCTTGGCTGCCTCGGTCCTGCTCTCCAAGCTGGCTGACATGTCAACAGTCTAGATGCAACCTTAAGTACAATTTCACTGATCTGTACACGTCACTGCAGCCGTGGCTGTCTTTCAAAAAATAACAAAGATCCAGGGAAACTTTAATTTCATCATTTTTTCTTTTGTTCTTTTCATTCTTTCACTGTCAGAAGCAATGACATTCAATGTGTTTACATGTAAAATATTTCCCCTGGGTCCTAGTAAACTCTGTCTGAACAGAATCCTGTGTTTGTGTGGTCAGAGGTATCACACCACTCCTACTGCCCCCCCGGGGTTAACACTGAATCCTGGCTCTTCAGAATCTGCCCTTGTGTCACACTGTACATTCCTAAACCCTACTGTAACCTTCATCTCATTTGCATATTCACGCATCAACAACCCTGATTGGATAAATCCGGCGTGCGACCGCTTTAAATAACGTCTCGTCTCACGCTTTCACGTCAGTGAGGAAAAAAGTTCGTCTCTGTGCTTCTGCACCCGAGCAGCTTCTGTTATCTTTCACAGCTTTCTCATCTTTTTTGCTCTGTTTAACTTTGTCCTGTAGTCCACCAGACGTTCCTTCGTCCGTATCCGACTTCCTCTAATGTTTCAGCGTGACGTATTTCCCCCTCTCTACACCGCGCACTTCTGTGATGTTCAGTGTTTTGTCTCCTGACTCTATCTACAGAGTCGTTTGTGTTAAGTGTCTCTACGTCCTGGTTTTCACCTGATACGAGGCAAAGAGGCGCCGTTCAGGTTCTGATTGGGTTTCTGTTGCTAAGCGACCAGCCCTAACATTCTAACAGCGCGTGGTTTCACACTGTACACGTTCAACACTGCCGTGTGGAGTTAACACTGTAAAAGCCGAGCTGACTCTGATTTATAACCCCGGGGGTAAAGACCTGCTTCATGACCTCACTACTACATTACACTTCTGAACCCTTCCTCTACCCCGGGGGTAAAACTGAGGTTTAGAGAGACCAGAACCCAGAGTTAAGAGCAGTGTGAAAAGCTCTACACAGGGCTAAGATTAGAAGATGAGTAAAGTTATTTTCTGTGTGTGTATTTCATGTTATTTTCATCATCCAGCGCTTTTTGGTTCTTGGAACGCTGAGCAAGCAATTTCTTATCGCTGAACATTTATCAAATCACACTTTCATAATGTTTTGATGAGAAAGGAGGAAAATTATCATCCAGAGATTACACTTGGTGGGTGGGGCCTAGTCTCTTTGTCTCTCTCTTGCCTGTCAATCACAGAGATTTTACCCAATCATGTGCATCTCTGAGCTTCTGTATGAGAAAGAGATCAGACAGCACTTTAGACTGTCTGGCTTTGTGTATGTTGTTTGAAGGAAGACGTCTGTCTGTCTGTCTGCCTGTCTGTCTGCCTGTCTGTTTGTCTGTCTGCCTGTCTGTCTGCCTGTCTGTCTGCCTGTCTGTCTGCCTGTCTGTTTGTCTGTCTGCCTGTCTGTCTGCCTGTCTGTTTGTCTGTCTGTCTGCCTGTCTGTCTGTCTGTCTGTCTCTCTCTCTGCCTGTCTGTCTGTCTCTCTGTCTGTCTGTCTGTCTGCCTGCCTGCCTGTCTGTCTGCCTGCCTGTCTGTCTGTCTGTCTGTCCTTCTGCCTGTCTGTCTGTCTGTCTGTCTGCCTGCCTGTCTGTCTGTCTGTCTGTCTGTCTGTCTGCCTGTCTGTCTGTCTGTCTTGAAAGCTGTCACACTTCCTGGTTGCTAGCTGAGAGAGAGATTAAAAAAAGTTGGTTGAAATCGCTAAAGCACTGAACAGACACACACACAGTTTTCACTGTTTTGGCCATAAATTTGTACCTATCTATCCAATAATTTTGGATTACATCATCTACAGAATTCAAAATTATTCCAAATCTTTCATCAGAATGAATTCATTCTTCACTTTTACCCGTTATGATTTATTGGTAAAATGAGTACAAAGTCTTATAATAAAGCAATAGAACAAATACATCAACATGATAAAGCATCATCTGTGTGTGTGTGTGTGTGTGTGTGTGTGTGTGTGTGTGTGTGTGTGTGTGTGTGTGTGTGTGTGTGTGTGTAGGTCCCTCAGGATGAGTGGGGCGGATACCCCGGAGTGAAGGATGACGAGATCCCGTGTCGGCGGATGAGGAGCAGCAGCTACGTGAAGGCGATGGGAGATGAGGAGAGCGGCGACTCGGATGGCAGTCCAAAAAACTCGCCGCAGAAGAGCGCTCGGCCCGGCGGCCTCATCAAGAGCGTGCTGCAGAGGCAGCTATCAGACCAGAGGTGAGACTCAGACCACACAGCTACCACCAGAGCTCAGATTTCATGTTAAATTTCAGTTCAATTCAATTCTATTGATCCCTAACGCATAAGTCTGAGGCGACTATGGCAAGGAAAAACTCCTTAGATGTTATGAAAAAAAACCTTGAGTCTGGAAGAACCAAACGCAGAAGGGAACCTCATCCTCATTTGGGTGACACCAGAGAGTGTGAATAGTTTAGATTCAGTTTAGATTCAACACCAACTCGATGATGAAGATACAGTGTGTAGAGTGATATGTGTACTGATTAAGTGCTTGTTGTCCTCTTGGGGTTGGAGATGCTCTTCAAATGTCCAAATAAATTTCCTGCTTGCACTTTTATTGTCCATGTAGTATACAGTTATACAAGGTAAATGATTATAGTCACAGTGTAAACACTGTCACAAAGGAGGTGTGACACAAATGAGGCATGACACAAAGGAGGCGTGACAAATGAGGCATAACACAAAAGAGGCGTGACACAAAGGAGGTGTGACACAAATGAGGCATGACACAAAGGAGGCGTGACAAATGAGGCATGACACAAAGGAGGCGTGACACAAAGGAGGCGTGACACAAAGGAGGCGTGACACAAAGGAGGCGTGACACAAAGGAGGCATGACAAATGAGGCATGACAGAAAGGAGGTGTGATTTAAATGAGGCATGTCACAAATAAGGTGTGACACAAATAAGGTGTGACAAAAATAAGGTGTTACACAAAGGAGGTGTGACAAACATAAGGTGTTACACAAAGGAGGTGTGACAAAAATAAGGTGTTACACAAAGGAGGTGTGACAAAAATAAGGTGTTACACAAAGGAGGCGTGACAAAAATAAGGTGTTACACAAAGGAGGCGTGACACAAAGGAGGCATGCCACAAAGGAGGTGTGACACAAAGGAGGCGTGACACAAATAAGGTGTGACACAAAGGAGGCATGACACAAATGAGGTGTGACACAAAGGAGGCATGCCACAAAGGAGGTGTGACACAAAGGAGGCATGACACAAATGAGGTGTGACACAAAGGAGGCATGACACAAATGAGGTGTGACACAAAGGAGGCGTGACACAAATAAGGTGTGACACAAAGGAGGCATGACACAAATGAGGTGTGACACAAAGGAGGCGTGACACAAAGGAGGTGTGACACAAAGGAGGAGGTGTGACACAAATGAGGCATGACACAAATAACGTGCGGCACAAAGGAGGCGTGACACAAAAGAGGAGGCGTGACACAAATAACGTGTGGCACAAAGGAGGCGTGACACAAAAGAGGAGGCGTGACACAAATAACGTGTGGCACAAAGGAGGCGTGACACAAAAGAGGAGGCGTGACACAAATAACGTGTGGCACAAAGGAGGCGTGACACATAGGAGCATATGCATAGGAGTTTGTGCAACGTGTGGCACAAAGGAGGCGTGACACATAGGAGGAGGCATGACACAAATAACGTGTGGCACAAAGGAGGCGTGACACATAGGAGGAGGCGTGACACAAATAACGTGTGGCACAAAGGAGGCGTGACACATAGGAGGAGGCGTGACACAAATAACGTGTGGCACAAAGGAGGAGGAGTGACACAAAGGAGGAGGAATGACACAAAGGAGGAGGCGTGACATAAATAACGTGTGGCACAAAGGAGGAGGTGTGACACAAATGAGAGATGAAAGGTTTCATATTTGTTTGGAACAAACTGAATAAAAGTGAAGTGTTGTTGTGGATTGTTGTGGTCAGATCTAGATGAGGATCTCAGAGGAGAACGTGTCATGAGAAAGACTTTGGTTCTTCAGTGTGAGTTGATGTGCCGAAAGCCAGGAGGAATTCCACACTTTCATATATTTAGATATTCCGATATATTTTTATACTCCACTGCAGACCTGTTTTTGCAGAGTCAGCACACACCCTGTATTCACCTCCATTAATTCATCTGTGAATAAAAACCCTTCCATATATAGAACAGCCTCTTTCTGTGCCAGAGGAACTTCTGTGCCACATTCCAGCTCACCAAGACGTAATAATACTCCTGGGTTCCTGCCCGGGTTTGTGCCTGTGGGTTGTATATTAACATAAAGAAAGTGAAGTTCAGACCTTATCTGACCTTATCAATCCAATTAATTATTTATTATTATTATTATTATTATTATTATTATTATTATTATTATTATTATTATTATTATTATTATTATTATTATGCATTAGCATTAAATGAAATATGACACAAAGAATGAGTGACACAAAGAAGGAGGAGTGACACAAAAAAATGAGTAACAAAGGAGGAGTGACACAAAGTAGAAGGTGTGAGACAAAGGAGAAGGAGTGACACGAAGGAGTAAGAGTGACACAAAGGAGGAGGAGTGACACAAAGAAGGAAGAGTGACACAAAGGAGGAGGAGTGACGAAGGAGTAAGAGTGACACAAAGGAGGAGTAGTGACACAAAGAAGGAAGAGTGACACAAAGGAGGAGGAGTGACACGAATGATTAAGAGTGACACAAAGAAGGAGGAGTGACACGAAGGAGAAGGAGTGACACAAAGGAGAAGGGGTGACACGAAGGAGAAGGAGTGACACAAAGAAGGAAGAGTGACACAAAGGAGGAGGAGTGACACGAAGGAGAAGGAGTGACTCGAAGGAGGAGGGGTGACACGAAGGAGAAGGAGTGACACAAAGAAGGAAGAGTGACACAAAGGAGGAGGAGTGACACGAAGGAGAAGGAGTGACTCGAAGGAGGAGGAGTGACACGAAGGAGAAGGAGTGACACAAAGGAGGAGGAGTGACACGAAGGAGTAAGAGTGACACAAAGGAGGAGGAGTGACACGAAGGAGGAGGAGTGACATGAAGGAGTAAGAGTGACACAAAGGAGGAGGAGTGACACGAAGGAGGAGGAGTGACACGAAGGAGAAGGAGTGACACGAAGGAGGAGTGACTCAAAGGAGGAGGAGTGACACAGAGGAGGGAGCTAATGCAGTCAGACAGCTGCAGTACAGTGAGAGATCTACAAATTAAAGACCCTAAAAGAAGAAGAAGAAGAAGAAGAAGAAGAAGAAGAAGATGATGATGATGATGATGATGATGATGGAAAAAGAAGATGATGATGGTGATGATTATGATGAAGATGAAGATGAAGATGATGATTGGTAGTTGTAGTATAAGGCTAGTTGTATTGGTAGCTTTATCTGAGCTCTTGTAGTGTTTTGTACTTATTATTGGAGCTTTAATTATGTAGTAGATGAAACAGGAGCTCAGTCTCGTCCTGCCTCTGATGTCAGGAGTAAAACACAGTTACATTTCATCGTCTGCTTCTGAACCTTTTAATCTGTCTGATGAACAACACGTCACACTCTTTAACCCTTTAATCTGTCTGATGAACAACACGTCACACTCTTTAACCCTTTAATCTGTCTGATGAACAACACGTCACACTCTTTAACCCTTTAATCTGTCTGATGAACAACACGTCACACTCTTTAACCCTTTAATCTGTCTGATGAACAACACGTCACACTCTTTAACCCTTTAATCTGTCTGATGAACAACACGTCACACTCTTTAACCCTTTAATCTGTCTGATGAACAACACGTCACACTCTTTAACCCTTTAATCTGTCTGATGAACAACACGTCACACTCTTTAACCCTTTAATCTGTCTGATGAACAACACGTCACACTCTTTAACCCTTTAATCTGTCTGATGAACAACACGTCACACTCTTTAACCCTTTAATCTGTCTGATGAACAACACGTCACACTCTTTAACCCTTTAATCTGTCTGATGAACAACACGTCACACTCTTTAACCCTTTAATCTGTCTGATGAACAACACGTCACACTCTTTAACCCTTTAATCTGTCTGATGAACAACACGTCACACTCTTTAACCCTTTAATCTGTCTGATGAACAACACGTCACACTCTTTAACCCTTTAATCTGTCTGATGAACAACACGTCACACTCTTTAACCCTTTAATCTGTCTGATGAACAACACGTCACACTCTTTAACCCTTTAATCTGTCTGATGAACAACACGTCACACTCTTTAACCCTTTAATCTGTCTGATGAACAACACGTCACACTCTTTAACCCTTTAATCTGTCTGATGAACAACACGTCACACTCTTTAACCCTTTAATCTGTCTGATGAACAACACGTCACACTCTTTAACCCTTTAATCTGTCTGATGAACAACACGTCACACTCTTTAACCCTTTAATCTGTCTGATGAACAACACGTCACACTCTTTAACCCTTTAATCTGTCTGATGAACAACACGTCACACTCTTTAACCCTTTAATCTGTCTGATGAACAACACGTCACACTCTTTAACCCTTTAATCTGTCTGATGAACAACACGTCACACTCTTTAACCCTTTAATCTGTCTGATGAACAACACGTCACACTCTTTAACCCTTTAATCTGTCTGATGAACAACACGTCACACTCTTTAACCCTTTAATCTGTCTGATGAACAACACGTCACACTCTTTAACCCTTTAATCTGTCTGATGAACAACACGTCACACTCTTTAACCCTTTAATCTGTCTGATGAACAACACGTCACACTCTTTAACCCTTTAATCTGTCTGATGAACAACACGTCACACTCTTTAACCCTTTCTAATGATTTATTCTTGTGGAATATCAACAAAACATTATAGCAGCTATAAACACTCTTTTCTTCACCTCTGTTTTTTTTTCCTGATCTTGATGTCAATAAGATCGACGTAACGGCTATGTTAAGGACATTACTGCTGTTTCTGACTAGATCTTATCTTCCTCAGATCTCCTCATCTTTAGGTTAGAGAACGTGGTCAAATGCAGGTGAGGGATTTTTCAGCTAAGGGTCCCCCTAGTGGACAGAGCGTTTAATGACACACAGGTGACTAAGGGCCTTTTTACACCTGGTCACTTCATCTGTTGTTTCTGATTTGTTAAACTGTTCCATTTACATTAGGCCACATAAATGCGTCTCGGCGAATCAGATATCGATCCGATCTTTCTACTCCCGCCCAAAATGCTAATATATTTGACCTCATTTCCGGGGTAATTGAAACGGAACACACTTTGGTGTGTGTGATTTTCAGAATGCGATCAAAAAGAAGACGAAAAACTCGTTACGACGTTTATGTTACAAAAAACAGTGTTTACTGTTTGCTGCATTTTCTCTGGCAGCAGCAGCGCATTTTAAGCCCCGACGAGACGCCTGGGTGAAAGATCACCTGCGAGTGCCGTACTTCCGTTTGGGAGGAGTATAGCGCTGACGTATGTGGCTTGAACAACCACATTCATTTACACCTGTCCAGTTTCATCTGAAACGCGTCCCAGACCACCTCCTGAAGGGGTTTGTACCATCGGATTTATATCCGTCTCCAAAACGTTTCAGAGGGCATTTAGACCTGGTCTTTTTACCATCGGATAGATATCGGATCACAGAAAACGCATGAAGTGACCAGGTGTAAAAAGCCCCTTAAGTGAACAATTACTCGGATAGCTGCATGATGTTTTCTTGAAGGTTCGATGTGGAAGCTTTCAGGAGAAAGTTCTAGAACAGACTAGATGCAAGATTCAGCAAGATTTTTTGTTAAATCTGGATTCACACATACTGGAATAACACATCCGTCTTGTGCTGTTTAAGGGAAATAATCAGACACACATCAGAAGTTCCAGCTTTGTCACAATGTCACATGTCACACACGGAAAGTCCAGATATGTAGTGTGAAGGACTGTGTGGAAAAGGTTAACGTCACAACACACAACACACACACACACACACACACACACACACACCCCTACACACACAGCTTTAGCAGGATCGATTGTGCCACGTGGCATCTCCACAGGATCTGAAAGCGGTGAACAGTCGATATTCGCCTCCAGGTTTTCTAAAGCTCCTTTCTTGGTTTTTCTCCAGATAAATGTGGGCTCACTTTAACCTCACTGCTCTGAGTCATTAGTCCAGTTCATCTGTTTAGATTCTGTGGAGAAAAGTGATTTTAAATACGCAGATGGAGGAAAAACTAATCACCGGGTTTATTTCAGAACGTCAGATGCTTCTTGCTTTCAGGATTAAAATCACTCATTTTCACTGCAAAAGGAAACAGAAAATTGAGGCTTTATTATTATTATTATTATTATTATTATTATTATTATTATTATTATTATTATTATTATTATTATTATTCATAGTGACAGTGTTATACTTTTCCTGGAAAAAAATGGAAAGTGAATTGAAATAAAGGAGAAAATAGACAGGTAGAGACAGTTTTGATGTGGCTTTACTCATGCTGTGTTGTATGAGGATGTCCTTGTGTGTGTGTGTGTGTGTGTGTGTGTGTGTGTGTGTGTGTGTGTGTGTGTGTGTGTGTGTGTGTGTGTGCGAGTCCATTATTCACATACTTTAAAGTCTTATGGTGAAAATAACCTTCTGTGTCAATGCACACACACACACACACACACACACACACACACACACACTATATTATTAGAGCAGAATATATTTTCACAGTATAATCTTAGTTCTTGATTCTGATTGGTCAAATGTCACAAATAATTCATGTCACCAATGATTAATACCGTTTCTATAGTAACAGCATGTTCTCAGGGACCTGGACATGGATGTTCCACATCAATGTTTGTTTGTTTGTTTGTTTGTTTGTTTGTTTGTTTGTTTTTGTGTGTGATGGTTGATGTGGTGAAGTTTTCTGTAAGGAGGAGATTATGTACCTTGTAAAGGAGTCTCCAGTGTGAGAGCTGTGTAACAGTCAGGTGAAGCTGGAGCGTTATGCTGTCTGTTTGTCTGTCTGTCTGTCTGTCTGTCTGTCTGGGTGTCTGTCTGTCTGTGTGTCTGCCTGTGTGTCTGTCTGTCTGTCTGCCTGTGTGTCTGTCTGTCTGTCTGCCTGTGTGTCTGTCTGTCTGTCTATCTGGGTGAATGTCTGTCTGTCTGCCTGTGTGTCTGTCTGTCTGTCTGTCTGTCTGTCTGTCTGGGTGTCTGTCTGTCTGTGTGTCTGCCTGTGAGTCTGTCTGTCTGTCTGTCTGCCTGTGTGTCTGTCTGTCTGTCTGTCTGTCTGTCTGGGTGAATGTCTGTCTGTCTGCCTGTGTGTCTGTCTGTCTGCCTGTGTGTCTGTCTGTCTGTCTGCCTGTGTGTCTGTCTGTCTGTCTGCCTGTGTGTCTGTTTGTCTGTCTGTCTGTCTGCCTGTGTGTCTGTCTGTCTGTCTGCCTGTGTGTCTGTCTGTCTGTCTGCCTGTGTGTCTGTCTGTCTGTCTGTCTGTCTGTGTGTATGTCTGCCTGTCTGTCTGTCTGTCTGTCTGTCTGTGTGTCTGTCTGCCTGTCTGTTTGTCTGTCTGTCTGTGTGTCTGTCTGTCTGTCTGTCTGTCTGTCTGTCTGTCTGTCTGTCTGGGATGAGACTCAGTGACTAATGAGGTTTACTGATTCTACTCACTGATCTCAAGGTTAAGAGTGAGACTCTTTTCGATTCATCCCTCACTCCTTTCATCCTCTTCTCTCTTCCTATCTCTTTCTTCTTATTATATTTCTCACCCATTCATTCAAACATTCTCACTCTTTATCCCGTCTCTTTTACATGTATTTGATCACTCTTTCCTTTGTCTCACACCTGTCTATCTCCTTTTTTAATCTCATTCTCTATCTTTATGTTCTCTTTTTTTTTCGGGTTCTTAATGTTTTTCTTCATGTGCCTCCATCCTTTGAGAAGTTGATACAGTAGATAGAGATAGATGGAGAGAGAGAGAGAGAGATGGAGAGAGAGAGCGAGAGAGAGAGAGAGAGATGGAGAGAGAGAGAGAGAGAGAGAGAGAGATGGAGAGAGAGAGAGAGAGAGAGTGAGAGGGAGAGAGGGAGAGAGAGAGATGGAGAGAGAGAGAGAGAGAGAGAGAGAGAGAGAGAGAGAAAGACACAGGGTAAATTAAAGGTCAGGAGGTGATTTAGGGTCATCAACAGCCCTGTTTTAGTGCTCTGTTGGATTGATCGTGTTAGAAAGCAGATATCTAAATGACGGGTTAATAAACCTGTTATAACAGTTAATGTCTTACTCACACACCACATTCCTGCATTTTTACTGCTTTATTGTTTACTTGTTCTGTTTCTTCTCTCCATCTGCAGCTCATACCGTTTGGATAAATCAAGCAGTGACACGATGAAGTACCTCACCAATTTTGCTGCAGATTTAAGGTGAGTACAAACACACACACATACAGTACACACACACACTCACACACACACATACACACACACACACACATACACACTGAGTGAAATTAAATACTTACAGTATAAGATAGAGATCGATCAGGACTGTGCAGGGACTATATTTAGGTTAAAGGTCATGAACCTTGCATCTTCTTCATCAGATTATTCTATAGTAGCTATTTTTTCAGTTCCTCGCCTACATTCCCAAGGCTCTGTGGTCCAGCCCCATGTGACTCAGTTCTACTTCCCTTCACCATTAAAGAAGCTTAATATCTAGACCTCTGTTGTATTTTAGACATGTAGATACACAAGGGTAGGAGTATATAAAGCTAATGTACAAGGCTGATTAAAGGATTTTGCACAATGCTGCTTAGAGGACAAAACGTTCCCAAATCCAAAAACCCATCAATAAACCTGATGAACCAAAAATGTTCCAATAATTGTAAGTACCTTACTAAGAACCTATTTACTGGGCTGAACTTGACCCACCAATACCCCATATATATACTTGGCTACGGAGAACCCATTCAATGGAATAAAGCTGACCAAGAAGCCATCAATGAACTTGGCAAACACGAACCTATTAATTAACAAAGCCTTCCAAGAATCCATTAATTAACCTGGCCTACCAACAGCCTGTTAATGAACCTGCCTACTAAAATTCCATCAACGAACTCTGCCTATCAAGAAGCCATCAGTCACGCTGACCTACCAGATACTGATTAATGAACCTGGTCTACAGTGAACCAGTTGGTCTGTGTTAATGGAGATGTTTCCAAGTCAGATTCTTTATAAGCCGATAAAATAATCCTGATTTAAAAAACACAAATCAATGAACTTGGTCTAATATGAACCTATCAATAAACCTGGCCTAAAAGGAGTTAAGAAATAAGCCTGGCTTACCATAAAGTCATTCCCAAAGCAGCCCAACAAAAAAGTACTGTATGAACCTCTGTGAATGAACCTCTTGTACCAAGGCTCCATTAATGTAATGTAATTGTACATCGCTCTGGATAAAGGCGTCTCTGCCAAAACATTCAGTCCAGACTGCCAAACATCAGTCAGTGTTTCTGGACATTAAAGAACCTGTCAATTAACCTGTACTTTCAAGAACCAGACACTGAACCCAGACTACAAATAAGTCAATGAAGAACCTGTCAATGAACCTTTAACACCAAGAGCCTGTTAATGAAACTAGACTACCAGAAATATGAGGGACTTGTCAATGACCATAGACCAGGGGTCGGCAACCCGCAGCTCCGGAGCCGCAAGTGGCTCTTTCGTCCCTCTGCTGCGGCTCCCTGTAGATTTGGAAAATAAATATTTAATTTAAATTTATTTTATTTTAGTTTGTTAGTTTAAAATAAAAAAGTAATTCTAAATTCAAAAGATTATGATGCTCTTGTAACATTAAAATAAACCGTGTTTAATTTTTTGTCGCTCAAAATATGCGTCATAACCGCCGACTTGCGAAATACGACACACAGAAGCAGACGCATTTTTGATTTGCTGCAGCAGGAAAGTTAAAATTTTGACGTCATGCAGGGCTGTGAAGTGTCACGTCACACATTGCGAGTGACAGTCACGTATTTCGGTCTTTTGTCACGTTCTCCCGCCACACATCGTATTTCTCACTCAGGAAAACGTATTATCTATCATATATTTAATAAGCCGCAGCGCCCAAAACGTATAAGTCCGCACCGCTGTCTCTATGGAACCGGGCAGGAATCAAACGCGTCTCCCCTGGAGTTCTTAGTCGAGCCTGACACTTATCAACCAATCAAAAAAAGAGGCTACACAACAGCCAATCAGAAAATAGCACTATCTGGGAAAGATTTAACGCAACAACCAATGTAAATTGGGGTTTCAGGGTGGTTGGAGATTGCCTGTCACACTTGCCTGTCTTCAAAACTTGAGAGCCCTGGTCATGAATACGAAGAGGACTCTGACATTGACAATTAGACATTGAACACTTTATTTGAAAGTAACCTTCTACCGAGTGTCTTTTTTGTTGTTAGTTCAAACTGTTCAAAATATTTTTGTTTGCTTTGCGTTTACTCGGTAGCAGTGCATTGATTTCACAAATGCAACACACTACAGTTTTTTTATACTTTCCATAAAGGTAAAAAACGATATATGCGGCTGTTATCTTCATTTTAGATGCCAAAAGGGTTTTGTGGCTCCCTGTGCTTTTTTTTTCGGTGGGAAACGGGTCCAAATGACTCTGTGAGTCTTTAAGGTTGCCGACCCCTGACCTAGACTAACATAAAACAGTAAATTATCCTGTTCTACCCTGTACCTTTAAACAAACCTGGACCACCAGTCAATGATACTGGCCTAGCAAGAACCAGCCATTGAATCCAGAACTACCATAAATCAGTAAATAAGCTTGCACAACCAAAGCCCTCTTAATAACTCCCAAAAAAAACTGGATTACCAGTTAATAACAAAAATAACAGTCAATAAACTGAACCTCTATTGAAAAACTACCATAAACTTGTCAGTGAAACTGGAAAAGAGCCTGTTAATGAAACTAGACTACCAAAAATCAGTCAATGGTCCTGGATAACCAAACACCATTCAATGATCTGTGATCATCAAAAACTGTTAAGTGATCCTGGATTACCGAAATCCAGCCAATGTTTATGGATTACCAAGACAAAGCTAAGAGATAATGACCAACCATGTGGAAAGCACAACCACTGCCATGATGCCAGTTCCTCCAACAAGTAGAACCCTTCTTTTAATGTACTGTATCTTTGAATACAAAATCGCCCCGATTGGTCGGAAAGTAAGATATATGCGGAGGGTAAAGAGGATCCTTGTTGATCCTTGTTTTGCTAAGCGAGCACTTAGCATCCAGACTCTTGTCCTCTTCTCTGTCTCAGCGTGATTCGCTCACTAACAAGGCACTGATTTGCATTTTCCTTCATTGCCCAGTATTGATCAGAAGCTTTGGGACAACAACCAATCGAAGGGACCATTTTCAGGTGTTAAATGCATCAGTGATTTGGCAGGCTCCATGGAGACAGAAAGAGCATGTTCTCATCGAACTGTCAGTGTCCTGGTATGACTTCTTTTCCCAGTCATGCTGATGCAGGACAATGTGACATGTTTGGTTTTATAGTTTAAAGGTGCGGTGCACAATGTTTGAAAGCCAATGTTGACATTTGAACTCACCAAAACAAACACGCCCCTAACCCAAATGGGCGTCGCCCCTGTTTTGATAGCTCCGCCCCACACATACATACGCAACCCAGGCAACTATTATGGCGGAACCTGCTGGGGCGGCTGGCCGAGGGGATATTTTTATCAATAAATGAACACAACGAGTAATACTATGGTAACACGAATGTGTTTTGTAGTACTGTGTGTTGTACCATGAAAGGTTTAGCTCCGTTTCATGCGGAAGACGACGATCAAAACCTAGAACCCGAGGCAGAGGTAACGGCAGGTATCTGCCATGTCAGTGTTTTAATCGCTTTCTGTTAATGTCAGACATGCGCACTGAACACTCTCTCCACCGCATATTGACAAGACACGCCCCTTTCTGCTCATTGGCTACACGTTTGTTTTGTTAGGCGGCCCGACTCGGTTTTCTGAAGCATTTTTCAAACATCGTGCACCGCACCTTTAAGCAGCTTTGATTTAAAAACATTTCCAGCTGGAGATTTCAATAGTCTGAAACACAAACCTGCCTTTGCCTCTTAATTGATCAAAACCTATTGTTTTACAATTAATACCTAATTGAGACAAATCTATTTTTAGCTCCGCATATGAACGGAATGGATATCTGATTAAATGTCCTGATTGCTTTTTATCCTGCTTATAAATGCAACAAATTCTATATATAACATGTCTTTCTAAACTTTTCCTATAATCTTTCTCTATCTCTCTCTGTTTAGTCAGAGCTACCATCTGCAAGCGTCCAGGGACATCCACCCCAGCATCACGCTGGACCCATCACCCAATTACAACTCACCTAAATTTCGCTCAAGGAACCAGAGCTACATGAGGGCAGTTAGCACACTGAGCCAAGCCAGCTGTGTCAGCCAAGTGAGCCAGGTGAGTGTGCTTTTCAGCCACATTACCTAGGATTAATCCTGAAGGTCATTCTACTCATATGGGAGGAAGCGTCCATCAAATTTTGAGTTCATTTTTACAGTGCATGCTCTTGATGACATCCTCTAGCTTTCAGCATGGCTGCCATAATACTGGATTTGAATGTATCTTATTTCATTAATCGCATTTCATGTAGCACATGTTATTTAGAGTGCAGGTAGTACATGGAGTCACTGTAGGGCAGAGTGTGAATAGCGTGTAGGGTGTACAGGGTACATTGCAGTACAGGGTGAACAAGATACAGATTACAGTGGAGAATACGGTGTACAGTGGAGTTTAGTGGAGTACAGTAGAGTTAAGGGGATACAAAGTACAGTAAAATACAGGGTGTGCAGGGTACAGTTAAGTAAAGTGGAGTACATGGTGTACAGGGGATTATAGTGGAGTACAGTGGAGTAGGGGTGTACAGAATACAGTGGAGTACAATGTAGTATAGAGGATCCCAGTGAGGGACAGCAGAGTACAGAGGAGTATAAAGGAACACAGTGGAGTATAGGGGATCACAGTGGAGTACAATATAGTATAAAGGAACACAGTGGAGTATAGGGGATCACAGTGGAGTACACTGGAGTACAGAGGGTCACAATGGAGTACACTGGAGTATAGAGGAACACAGTGGAGTATAGGGGATCACAGTGGAGTACAATGTAGTATAAAGGAACACAGTGGAGTATAGGGGATCACAGTGGAGTACAATGTAGTATAAAGGAACACAGTGGAGTATAGGGGATCACAGTGGAGTACACTGGAGTACAGAGGATCACAGTGGAGTAGAATGGAGTATAGGGGATCACATTAGAGTACAGTGGAATATAAAGTATCACCATGGAGTACAGTGGAGTATAGAGGATCACAGTGGAGTACAATGTAGTATAGAGGATCACAGTGGAGTACAATGTAGTATAAAGGATCCCAGTGAGCTACGGCAGAGTACAGAGTACAGTTTAGTATAGAGGATCATAGTGGAGTACAGAGGAACCCAATGGTGTACACTGGAGTATAGAGGATCACAGTGGAGTACAGTGGAGTATAGAGGATCACAGTAGAGTATAGAGTACAGTGGAGTATAGAGGTTCACAATGGAGTACACTGGAGTATAGAGTACAGTGGAGTACAGAGGATCACTGTGGAGTACAGTGGAGTATAGAGGGACACAGTGGAGTATAGAGGAACACAGTGGAGTATAGAGGAACACAGTGGAGTACAGAGGATCACAGTGGAGTACAGAGGGACACAGTGGAGTATAGAGGAACACAGTGGAGTATAGAGGAACACAGTGGAGTATAGAGGAACACAGTGGAGTACAGAGGATCACAGTGGAGTACAATGTAGTAAAGAGGATGCCAGTGAGCTACAGCAGAGTACAGAGTACAGTTTAGTATAGAAGATCATAGTGGAGTACAGTGGAGTACAAAGTACATTGGCATATAGAGGATCACTATGGAATATCCTGGAGTACAGAGGATCACAATGGAGTACACTGGAGTATAGAGGATCACAGTGGAGTATAGAGGATCATAGTGGAGTATAGAGTACAGTGGAGTACAGAGGATCACTGTGAGCTACAGCAGAGTACAGAGTACAGTGGAGTATATATGATCACAGTGGAATACAGTGGAGTACAAAGTACAGTGGAGTATATTGGATCACTGTCGAGTACAGTGGAGTATAATTGATCACTATGGAGTACAGTGGAATATGTGGGATCACTATGGAGTACAGTGGAGTATAGTGGATCACTATGGAGTACAGTGGAGTATAGTTGATCACTATGGAGTACAGTGGAATATGTGGGATCACTATGGAGTACAGTGGAGTATAGTGGATCACTATGGAGTACAGTGGAATATGTGGGATCACTATGGAGTACAGTGGAGTATAGTGGATCACTATGGAGTACAGTGGAGTATAGTGGAATATGTGGGATCACAGTGGAGTGCACGGTGTACAGAGTACAGTGAAGTCACAGAGTTTGTAGTACATGTAGTAAACAGTGTTGTTTTGAAGAAATGTGAGACAGATTCTGGGTTAAAGATAATATGGACCTAGGAAAATGAAGTCACATGGTCTCATGGCCCTCCAGTGATTCTGTTTCTCAAAACAAAACTGTGTAGTTGATTTTGTCTGTCAACAATAGTGTAGCTATTGATACCTAGGTTCAATTATGTACAATAGTGATAATGCTTATATGTGCTTTATTTGAGCTGATTTTTTACTTTACTTTAATCATTAAGGAAAATAGCCAACAAAGGTCTGAGTTAAAGGTAACGTTACTTCTTATTTTAAATCAAAAGCCCACCATCCAAATTGTGTTGAATTTGTCTTTAAGATAAAGTCTTTCTCTCTACAATTCTGTACTCGGTGCCTTTGCAGGTTGTTAAAGGACGATACATTGTGTGCTAGAATGTGTGACTGAGATCAGAGAGCTTGGAGATTAACAAATCTTTCAGGATTTTAGCGATGTTTATCAGCGAGTGTTTCCCGATTAGCTCATAAATGGAAGAAGAATGTAATTTCAATTCATTTTACTGAAAACCAGCAGATTTTACTGATTTGTATCTAGTTATCAAATTCAGCAATGATGATCTTCATTGTCATAAGTGTGTAGCACTGCTTTAAAGATAATACAGTGTGCAGCTTTATTCTGTGTTGTCTCACACCTTCCAAAAGCAGACCAGGAATGTGTGGTGTTCGGTGATAGACTAGCATTTTATCCATGCCCAGTGTTCCCGGGATAAAATCTAGATCCTTTCCAGGATAAAGCTCTTACTAAAGATGGACCTTCACTGTTAGCCACATAGCTCCAGAGTGGAAACAATTCTCTCTTGGGTAATTGGTCTGTAAATAGTCTGAAATTTATTATTAATTTCTTATAAAGCTCTACAGTATTGTTGTCTATTATTTTATAAAACTAGAATATTCTCACTAGGATATTAACAACTTACAAAGTATTTTAATATATCTGTTGAAAATTATTGAGAAGTATGAAGAGAATGTAGTTGCTAAACCCCCTCTATCTGGAAAAAAAAAGGCTATAAAAGGTTCTAAAAGTAGAAAATATGAGAACAGAAATCAAACTACTTGAAAAAATTGATTCCCCTCCTTGTGTTCTGGTGATTTCAGGTGAGTGAGGCTGAAATGAACGGCCAGTTCGAGTCAGTGTGCGAGTCAGTGTTCAGCGAGGTGGAGTCGCAGGCCATGGAGGCGCTGGATTTGCCCGGCTGCTTCCGTACACGCAGCCACAGCTACCTGCGTGCCATCCAGGCTGGATACTCACAGGATGATGAGTGTGTGCCTTCCATGAGCTCATCCACCGTCACCTCCACCATCAGATCCACGGCTGGTGAGTCACCTGGCCGAGGTTCAGTCGTCAGGCTCATTATACACAGCCTTGAAGCTTTCGGTTCAGCGGGACTGACAGGGAAATAAACACAATCAAGCTTTATGAGCGATTTAATATTTATACCGCAGCACTGTCGAGATCTCAATTCTAATTCACACGTTTTTTTAACAAAAAATCGTCCTAATATGTTTTGGTTTCTATAGTAACAGTTTGTTACTGTAGGGACTATTCATTATACAGTATATAGGCTGATGAGGGAATGATGTTTAAAGCTCCTATAAAGTAAGTGATAACTTAGAAGGAACTGTGTTGTTCTGCAAAGTTTAACTACAAATGAATAAAAAAGAGTGATGTTTGTTAATAAGTAACAAAAAAGAATAATAATCGTTGACAAGCTGCTGGGGTATAAGAGGAATAAAACACTTCTGGATGTGTCGTTATGGTAAAATAATCAAACTCAGGTTGATGGCCAAAATTCCGATTCGACTTGCCATCCCATCGTTGATTATTTTATTACAGAGTGCTTTATTCCTTACAGCATGGTTACATACAGTATGTATATCCCGAACCCTATCGCTAAGTTCGGAGCTAAGCTTGTGGTGGTATGATCATTTTAGAAATGTTTGCATGTTCTTGCTGTAATTAAAACATAGATTTATTTGGCCTCAAATGGCATATTAATGAGAGTGTGAAAAAAAAACAACAACACGATGTTCATCTTCATTGTGCATTCTTAGCAAATATGAGAGCTAGGTAGGTCATTGGTCTAAAATACACTGCAGTCAAGGGTGGACAAATCAGTAGCAGAGGCATCAAGGACAAGTGGAGTCCAGGGTATTAATTGTGGGCTTAAACTTTAGCAACTGCACCCCAGTCTCACTGCCACACTACACATACACAGATCACAGATGATCTTTTCAATTTGTTGAAACCGGTTCATAGATAAAAGGTTTGCTGAATTCTTACTGAGGGCACGAGATTCCTCTTTTTTTTACTTGTATTTCTTTTAGTCAGAATGGACTCATCTGATTAGCTAACAGCTAAGCGCACGTTTAACATTTACTTAGCTACAACATTTTAGCTTAGCCAGTTTGAAGTGACATTGGACCTTGAGATTTCACTTCATGAATCCATGATTTTTCCACCCCTGTTTAGTGTACAGTACATTCTTCACTGTTAGAGCTCATGTTTGAATTTATTATAATGGATATAAGTACAAGTTTGTTGATTTGTATCCTTCTGGTATCGGTATTTTTTCAATGTAGAGGCACATGCATGTATAATGTACTGTGTTTGGCATGGCATGGATGCATGTAATCTGCGTATGAGCAACGTGACTGTTCTGTCTGCCAACAAAACAGACATAAAATTACCAAAAGACAAAAAAACAGGTAAGTTCTGGTGTGCCTTAAAGAGTTAGGCTATGAACCCTATTGAATTCAGACTCTAAGGGGAAAGAAATAAAGCAGAAAAAGGCTGAAAAGTGAAACATCCGATTATAACTTGATTTCCCAATCAGTGTCCTTGCACTAATCCACTTTGTTCATTCTTGTAAAGAATTATGGCTAGCTTACGGAGCAGGCAGGGAGTGGTTGAGAAGTGATGAGCTGGAATATGATGCGATCTCGAAATGCTTCCCGGTTCAATGCTTCTTGCTCAGTGGGCTTCATATTCTCTCATTCTCCAGGATTCTCTAGTTTGTTTCCATTCCCTTTATCTATTTTTCTCTCTCGCTATTTTGTTTCTGTGATGTGCAGCTGTTTTTAAAACCATTTCAGTGATGAGTTCTCTCTTCCACAGGGCCTGTGGCTGGTAAAGCTCTTGAATGTCTTGAATCTTTTGAGATTGTTAACAATGAATGGTGTAACAAGTTGCAAACCATCTTGGGGAAAAAATACGAGCATCATTATGAGACACTCAGATACAGGCGCTTTCTGTTTTTTTGGGCCGTTTAGGAAACAGGGCTAGGGACAGCTGGAGAGACTTTCAGTATGTTTACACTGCCTTCTCACTGAAATATATTTGCAATTATCTTGGGAACTGAACTGTTTTGGCTCTCCCACAAAACTTGACTTTGTGTGTCAAGAGAACCCTCCATGGTTCCACTTGGTTATTCCTGCTCAGAGTTTTTAAAGGGTCTGTGTGGGCCTTTCATATTCAATAGGGTTCATACCTGCTCTGCTGAGACACACAGAGAGATTAGGTTGAAAGCTTTGCTCACATTTGTCTCTTTTCAATGCACAAAACATAGAGCTTCTGCTAGTTGGAGAGATGAGGGACTTCTTTATTCACACAGAGATGTGGTCGTTATTATTCTCTTCAGGTTTCCCCTGGGGTAGAACTCTCTGTTTTGTGCATTGAGACGTGGGAAAAGTACATGCAAATAAATGTTTGAGTGAGAAGGCAGAGTAACAGCATGAAACAAACCCACAGTAATGTGAGTCAAAATAAGGCCATTGCCTGTAATAACTCACCATTAGCGCCCAGAGCTGGAGCTATAGCAACCATAATGTCCTTTTGTTGCACACCAACCAAAATAGACTCAATTTGCATTATTTGACAATTCCTAGGACTGACTAAAATATCCAATGTCCTATTGATTGTTCCAAAGGTGAATCTATAGGATAAATATAAGTATATAATTTTGTACGATTTGTACGCAAGAAAACTCTGCTTAAAGGCAAGAAACCTTTGTTTAAACACAAAGGTAGGACAGGGTACAAGCTAATCTCATGTAATGTGGCTCATGTGTGTTTGTTTCATGCTTTGTAGTAAAGCCTATAGTGAGCATCACAGTGTCTCTAGCTGTCCAGACCTGTAGGAACATCATATACTCTCCCGCTTGTTTATGTTTGTCTTCCAGAGGGGAATGAAGTGCTTGAGGGCACTGGTTCACTTAATGAGGACAATTTTTTCAACAAGGAGGCAGACATGACCTCCATGTCCCAGAGGGATCTGAGCCATCTTACAAGAGAAAGTGAATCAAGAAGCTTGTACAGTAATTGTTCTTTTACCACAGTTCCATCACTGTCCCCACACAAGCCCAGCATCCCTGTCAGGCCACGACCTGTTCCATCAAGTGTACAGGAGACAGCTGACCTGGCACTCGCTATTAGCCAGCAGTGGAGGGAGGATGTGTCAGCCATGCGAAAGGAACTAGCAGATCTCAGACGGGATCTGTGCACAGAGCTTCGAGCCTTTAACAGCAACTTTTCCACTTTTGCACAACGCTACAACACATGGTCTCCAAACTTGGCGAGGGGTTCCCAAAATCGTTCTGGTAATGTGTCTGTCGGTACTCAGGCTGGGAGCAAAACTTTGGTGCGACAGAACACAGCAGATGCAGCAGTGAACTGCCCTTCACCTATTGATCCAAATGTTTTATCAATGCATTCACCTGAACCAGCGCCTTTAGATAAACATATCCTGCATGTCTCAACTTCCAGACCATTATTCCAAACAGACCCAAATTCTCAGTTGGCAGAGCTTGATGATCTATCCTATGCCAACTTGACACCTCCAGAACCTGTGGATCTGTCATTGCTAAGCTGGCCTGAACTGGATCCTGATCCAATGACCCCTCCTGATCCTCCAGAACCAGAATTACCTTTAGACCCTAGATATTATTCAAAAGTTTCAACTTCTCAAAGGGTGGAATCGTTTGTACTAGATTTTAGAAACCTAGAACCTGTACACCTGGCAAATTTGCACTGGCCAAAACTGGATCAAGACAACAGTCCACCAGAGTCTTCACCACCTCAAGAGTATCTTGATCCATCTGTATTACATCCCTTTATTCAAGAACATTTAGAAGAAGATGAGCCATGTCCACTATCTTCAGGTTATCATTTAACAACTGAGCAGCATCAGCATCGAACTCGAGAATCTGTAAGCCCCACTGTGCTTATAGAGCCAACGGAAGAATCCTCAGATCACAACATAGAAGACTATACAGTGGTGGAACCAGGTGACTGTCTTTTGCTGAATCCATTAACGCCAGAGTCACTGGATCTTACAGATTTGAAATGGCCAAGTTTAGAATCCTTGGACCCTGGTTTGCCCAGTCCAGGGTTTGCAGATCTTCCAGACCCTCCAACCCCAGAAGCAACTGATTATGATGAACCTGCTGACCATGCAGATGAAGATCCACCTTTTCCAGAACTACTGGACACTATTTTCTTGCAGCCAGCTACTCCAGAACCAGCAGAGTTAGATGTGTCATCCCCCCTGACTCCAGAACCTATGTCTCCAGTACTTCAGAGTTCAGCAATGTTTGAGCCAGAGACTCATCCTGTTGTTTTGTGGTCCAAGAGTGAAACTATGGATCTGAAACATTCAGGCTCCCCACCTTTAAAAAGAAGAACTTCAAGCTGGTCAGAAGTGGATCCTGAAATCATTAGCCCATCAGAACCAACCTATATGGAATCAAGTGTTGCCTACTTGACTCAACTCTCGACCCTTGAGAGTGCTTCAGTGACTCTTCCTGAAGCTTTTTCTCCATACCCAGATGACCAGTACCCTGAAGATTCAGATGACGAAGTTGCAGAGTACCCACTCAAGGCAGATGCCCTCGACTCCGCTACGATTGACCTCCTAGAGTCAGAGGCAGTCTTTTCAGCCATCCTGTGTTCGGTGGAATCAGATGATCCTGAATTTGAGAATCTGAATATAGAAGAGGCGCTGGAGATAGTGGATCCAGGTAACAGTTCCCCTGCAACTATAGACCCCGCAACTGTGCACCCATTTAACTTGTCCCTTCTAGAACTTCAGGCTGCCTTAGATGTATCTAAGAGAGAAACAACCGATAATGGATCACCAAGAGGAACCATGGCCAGCGGCTCATCTCCGTCTTGCAGAGATTTCCTGTGGATTAGATGGCAACGAAGGTTACGGGGACGAATGCCCATGTCCAGGAGTGCAAGTATGGAGATTTACCACAAGAAATACTCCAATAACTCAGAGATGTCTTATATGTCTCTGTCTATTTGAGTAACAGGAAGCCACATGTGGTGCATCACAGGATTTCTAAATGAAGAAAAGGAGTGTGTGGTAATGAAGCAAACATGTTTACAGGTGTGTCTGATCTTTTGTGAGAGTGCAAGTGGGTGAATGGAAGACAGAATGAAAAGAGGAGAGAGTGAGTTAGCCAAGAAGCCATTAGGGAGGTTTTAGGCTATAAGTGATCCTTTATTCAGAGCTGATGAGCTTCAATGAGAAGTCGTAGCTAAAAGCAGCTTGATGCTCGCACCCACATAACATTAACATCCCTGGGACACTCAGCACTTATTTAACACTGAGCAGCAATGACTCATCCATGAACCAAAGTCTCAGTTCCACTAAAAACTCCTTCTCTTCTCTACATTACTTTACAGTCTGCTTGGTTTGGCCATTCCTTCTGAATAAAATGTATTTTGGTAAATACTGTGACTGCATTGGCTGTGGACAGGAACTTCTCAATGAAAAATTCTCTAGAGTTCCTTTGAGAGCTTCTTTCTTTGATAACCTAAGACAATTAGAAACATTTTATGGTGTTGAAACATTGACTGATGCTGCAGAAAAGGAATGTATAAGAAAAAAACTCCTCGTCCAAACGAGTTTTAAAAAGGATGAGAACTGAACATTTGACCAAAGACTGCTCAAGGGATCTCTTTGATATATTTTGTGGGTTTTGATCATCCTTTCCTCTGAATGTGGACTAATGGTGGTTACTTTGAGATTCAACAGAAATCAGACTGTAAAGAAAATGTATTAAGAAACGTATGAAATGATGTTCCAGGTAATTCAATTACGAGTCTTCAAAGCCAAAGCCTTGCTGTAAAACAAGCGGGTGGATTTAGTACTGTGACATTTTTGAAGACGCACAGGGGTCGAACGGCCGCAGTTTGCACAGCTAAGTGTGACATTTTAAATGCATTCTGTACTTTACTGTTCCATACAGGCATATATACAATCAAACGTATATACTGTACATACATGGGATGAACAATACTGAAAAGGTGGTTGAATCCTGCTCCATAGATGATCATTTTTATATAGATATATTCCTTGATTTATTGTGAATATATACGGTTGAATGTATACTGTGTTTTTTCCCTGCAATGAACGAAATAATATATGACTGTCATTAGATATGCAAAGAGGAAACATTAAGTTGTACATCAAAAATAATGGCCACCAATTTGTCTTCTTTATGCTGGAATGTAAAATAGGGCCATCGAGGTCAAATTCGAAAGGTGTTAAAACGCTTCAAACACGCTTGAGGACTATAAGGTAAAGTTGCTTGTGGAATAATTTAATCTGTGGGATTTTTTTTTCTCAGTGAGGAAAGATGTAGTGATCAAACCATTTGATGATGTAGTGATTGAAAAGGCAAAGAAATTATTAAAATAAACCTGGGCAACAATCTTAAATTGAATAGTATTTATTCTAAAATAACAAAAAAAAAAAGAGGGAGAGAACTGCTTCTTTAAAAAAAATATGAATAAATAAATAACGCAATGTATACAAATTTCAACAGACTAGGTGGGTGATTTGCCCATAACTTAAAGTTTTTCAAATGAACAGTAACCCAAGATCCTGAGCAGGCTGAATCATATCGTATTGAAGCAGATAGCAGAGTCATAGTCATATCATTGAATCTCAAATCATTGCCTTAAGAATCTAAAGCGTATCGTTTTTTGTTTAGTAATAAAATCTGAAATTCCACAATGCTTCCTTGGATATACTGCAAGGTTTACTTGTTTCTGTTGTTTATAGGATGAATATCGTCGCTGTCGGGCGGAAACCTCGTATGTCCAAATTTGGTCAATTTCATATTTTTTCACATATCGATGCTATTGGTCAGTCCCCACGTGGGTCTGTTATTTTTATTCTAAAGTCTTGAAAATAGCTTGAGCACAAATCTCATAACTCCATTGGACACTTCAACTGTCCACCTCTTCCTCACTCCGTGTGAGAGCTTCACGGCATATTTCTCCTCAAGAAGAGTCGCAACGAATCAACACGTCTTCTGAGGTAAATGTCTTCAAAACACTGGGCTCAAAGAAAAAAAAATCTTGACCCCCGCTAGTTCTGGTGCTCGTCTGAGGACAGGAATTTAGCGCAAGACAATCCACTGCAACGCGGACTAAACCCTGTGCACTGCAGATAAGGTACGGCGTTTTTTTAATTTCCTGAAAAATAACGGTTTTGGAGATACGAGGATTCCGCCTGACAGCGACGATATACTGGTTGCTTATTGTTAGTTAGCCAGCCACTTAACTATTAATGAAATGTCTTTGCAGAGATAAAGTGGCAGGGAAAAAGAAATCACATACATATTTGTAAAATAAAGTAGATTTTGTACAGAAAATCTACAGTCAACATAAAAAAAAACTAGTTCACCAATATTTAAAAAAAAAAATCAAAAACAAGGTTAAAATGTATTCACTAATGAGTATGGAAAAGAAAAAAAGAAAAAAAGCTTAAAAATTGGGTGTGGACCCCAGTCCTAGTACCACCCACAGTAATGTGACAACAATGTTTAATGTTTCCTCTTTGCTGCAACTATTGAGTTTTCTGGCAAGTAATAAAAAGTGGGTTAAACGCACATATTTTGACTGAACCCACCGGTGCTGTCAAGTACAGTAAAACACTGTACAGTAGCATTTAAAAAAAAAATTCAAAAAGAACAAAAACAGAAAAAATATTATTGCTTGCTCATTGGTCCATATTAACATAGTGAATCTGAACGTTTCATCAGGCAGGACGTATCGGGCTGAGCTGTACGGGTAATTTATCGCATGGAAATTTAGAAAGTGTATATTTTTTAAAAAACTAAGAGACTATTTTGTTGTAGTCGCATATCCGGATGTTATGCCATACTTTCCAGACCATAAGACCTTCGAAATAATAAGACAAAATGATGTGAGGAATTTTAGTGGTCAGTTGATTTCACACAATTAAAGCTGTAAAGAAATTCCTAAATTTTCATTTAAGTAGCACAAATTGTCATGGGTGTTGACTGAGTCACTAATTTACAGCAAATGACATACTATACATATGCAGTACCAGATTGATATATGCATACAATTGAGGATTTTTAAGATTTCATCAGCAGCTTCACAGAAAACAGTAACTTAGCATCTTAATCAGTTAGCACTGAACGCTAACTCAATAGAAGAAGACTGTCCTTCCCACCCAGAGCCCAAGGCCAGAGTTTCTCAACTCCTGTAGCCAGTTGCACCAGCAGTGCATGTAGCTGGAACCAAAATGGCTGCCACATTCAAGTTTACAAACAGAACAAAAAGTCTTTAGTTGGAATTTAAAACCTACACCTGCTCATACTTGAATAGCATGAAAAGCGAATACTTTAACATTTTGAAACCAAAATTGATGTCTACATTATCTCCACACAAGACTTTATATATATATATATATATATATATATATATATATATATATATATATATGTATATATATATATATATATATATATATGTATATATATATATATATATATATATACATATATATATATATATATATATATATATATATATATGTATATATATATGTATGTATTGGTATATTAGAGATTTTCTCCTGTTTTATCCCCAATTTGTTCACCTACTTCTAATTTCTACCCAGCTGCCAGGATGGAGGCTAACACGTGCTTCCAACAAGCTACATGGCTGAAGCCAGCTATGGATGGCTCACGATCTCCTGATCTCTGATCTCAGGAGTCAAGAATGTTCCAGATGTACAGGGTTTCTAGTTTTTTTATCATAGAGATATGTTCTGGATCCACTGATACCCAGACTCTAGTATATCAGTAATCTCTAATTTGGCTTTGTTTCTAAATTTTAAAGTCAATAACATCATATATAAGTAGCTAGAACCATGCAAAGGTTGGGTTGCCATTTTGAAGCCTTCATATGTGCTTTTAACATGGGAACTTTGGAAAAATGTTAGTTATGAGATCACTGTTGCTAAGCAACTGGCCAAAGTAAACATGACAGACTCCATCATATTATTTTACTTTTTTTTTTTACATCATTTGGCAGACACCCTTATTCAGAGCAAATTATATTATCTTATTTATACAGCTGAGCAATTAAGGGTTAGGGGCCTTGCTCAGGGGCCCAGGAGAGGGAGCTTGCTGGCTCTGGGATTCGCACTCATTCAGTAGTCCAACATCTTAACCACTGAGTTACTTGAAATACTCCAAACACTTATTGCCACTCAAAGCCAGCTAACATGTAGCCGTTAATTTGATTATGTGGACAAAGTTGAGGCAAAATGACCAGAAATATCATAGTTTGCATAGTTTGAATTAAAAATTCAGTTCAAATGATTAATTTGAAAACAGTTAGGATTACAAAATAATTGCACTTAGCATCAACTTTCAATAACAAATTAGAGGAACCTTCTCAGATTACACACGATCCGACCTGAATGTAGCAACACTACCATAGCTTCAGGTGTAGCATACCTGAAAAAAAAAACTCTTTTAAGGAATATTAAGGAATTAGGTTATTACAAAAGAATAAAAGCAGATACATTTTGCAAAATCTGTTATTAAAGGCCCATAAAAAGTGTCATACTGTCTGGAAAGTAAGGTATACTTTAGTCTTGCCATTAGACATTTCTCAGATGCTAATACTCGTGAATGGTGACTTTTTATTTCATGGATTGATTTTTTTTAAATACTGTCAACGCTGTCCAATCACTGTGAGCTTTGGAATGATTTCAGCATCAAACACCAGAGTTTTGTTTTAACACGTAATCCTACCTTATTGTGTGTGTGTGTGTGCTTTCACAAAAATCTGCCTCTCTAAATTTCCTTTCTGTAGACGCATCACTGAAACACAATGGCTAACGGGTCGAGCGCGCCTATTAATTCCATATATTTATTTGTATGGTCATTGCTAGCACTTTCCATTCGTTTCTTAGATTCTTAGAGACCAGTCTAAATGTATTCCGAATTATCTGAATGCTACGAATCTAAATGCTTAATAAAAAGCACTTCCGTTGTGCTGGAGCATACTTGTGGCTTTGTGTAATATAGGAACGGTCTGTTCACCAAGCACTGAGATCTGTACAGCAAGCCGAAGCGGTAAGTGAAGTCTCACGCTGAGCCTTCCCATTTTCTGTCCATGGCTTTAATTGATTTGTTTTAATTGGCAAGTTGTAGAGAGAAGAACAAACTTCTCAGCTGGATCGTCCAAGATACCGGAAAACTTTTGTTATGAAATGTGATCATTGGTTTGTGAGTTTTGTTATTTGATTTTCTAGTTAAATGAATCTTTGAGCAGATGCGAGTCTGTTGCAAGGTTCCTGTCACTTTTATACCACAAAGATCATCTTAATAATAATAATAATAATAATAATAATAATAATAATAATAATAATAATAGTCTTTTGACCTTAAAACAAATTACTCTTGTGACTTTCTAACAAGGTGCAATGGGATTTCAGGGGTTTTAAGATCAAAGGTAAAAACGTAGACTTAGACTTAGCCCTAATAATCCACTCTGTTTGGCTATTGTAAGGGTTTGTTGCTTTGTTTTGATAAATTGATGAAATTTTAAATGATTCAAAGCCCCAAAACCAATAAGGACCTGTTCTGCCCTTCAGATTCATGCTCTAGGTTCCTTCTGTGCTTGTCGAGCTGATATAGCCTGAGATGACTTTCCTAAAAAGTTCAGATCAACCTTCAGTTTCTCAATGACCAGGATGTGGATTATGAGACAAAACCTAATTCAGAATTTGAGACTTAAGTCAATCTTTATATGAAAAAAGTTATGATTTTTACGACGCATACATGTTTGAGATAAAGCGTTAAACCATTGTAACTGAAGGCAGTTATATGATGGTCACTTTTCATCAGTTTCCTGTTTATATTTGTTTCCACTTGTGAATGTTTGGACGCTGACATTGCTCTGTATAAGCATGGGGTGTGTCCTTTGCAGGAATCCAGTTCCGCCTTCCGTCATCCGGCAGTGTGGACAGACCCTCCCAGCAACCCCCAGGTAAAGCCACACCTACTTTATCCTTATCATAGCTGATCTTAGAATATTATGTTGGACCGTGTAATTTGAACTGCCGTACATACTGTTGATTTTATTGGAATTAAGGCTGGAAACGAAGGCGTGAGTTTGGACAAGATGCCAATTTAGCAATGTTGTGTAGGTTGAAACACACACAGCAAACTTGTCGTGAGACCAAAGTGATGAACATTAAATGACCTTCCAGTTTTAATAGCAGCCAATTCATAAACCAAAACAAAACTTCATCATCGCTCACTTCTGTAGAAACAACCTTTTGGGTTTTTTTTTTGGTTTACACAATTATCAAAGGTCCTAAGCTCCAATTTGGGCTCTTTCTTCACTTACTATTTTAAGTACACCACCGTTACATCCTGTACATTATACAGTACATATACAGCAAAGACACAAAAATTCTGTCACGGTCCAGATTTTCAGAGAGCTTTCTCGAATAAATAAATAAATAAATAAATAATCTTTATGCGTCAGAATTTTTACACCCAGCATTTTTAACGACAAAAAATTAAGCCTTCAGCAGCTTGTCTCATTTTGCAACACCGCAAGACAAATTCATTAATTCAGAGAAGGACAAACGCTTGAACCAATTTGCTCAGTGTCACCTCTGTCACGTTCAGAAAAGCCAGCTGAGTCACCGAGATGTCTCAGAGGTAATTTGTGATTAATGGTATTACTAGCACCACCCTCTATAAAGCCAGTTCATTACAATAAAAACAGCTTCGATTTTAATGAATATTCCAGAGAACGGGGACCTGATGGGTTAGCATTATTATCTTGCGGAGAAGGGGAGATCTGACAACACCACCACCAACTCCCCAAAACAGAAAGCTACAATTTATTCATTCGATCAAGTGCTAGAGCTTTCAGCTCTGTGAGATTGGAAAACAGTACTAGAATGCAAAATATCTCTTCGTCGCTTTCCTCCTCGTCCTCCGCTGCATTCTGAACATTCGGTGCTTTTTTGCACTTTCTTTTTGTGCCTATACGCTCAGTACTTTTGTCTTTATCTGCTGAGAAAGAACACTGGCCTTGCTAGTGTTAGCATCTGAGATTTTAAACATTCATGACAGAAATCCTGTCAAGGTAGCATGTGTTAGCCATTATTCTAGTGTTAGTAGTACAAATGTATAAATGAGCATTTAGTAATAATAAAGCTCTATCTAGTTATCTAGAGATCTAGTGTTAGAAATGAAAATGTATATGTAAATAATAATAATAATAATAATAATAATAATGCATTTTATTTCATGGCGCCTTTCAGAACACCCAATGTCACCTTACAAGCAATATACAGGTCATTTCATAAGACAAAACACATACACAAACAGCATATATATATATATATATATATATATATATATATATATATATATATATATGTGTGTGTGTGTGTATAAAGTGCATTTAAGTCTCAATAAAACATGTTATAAGAAAGCCTGTATAAAAAGATAAGTCTTAAGACGCGTTTTAAAAGTCAACAAGCACTCGCTATTACGAACATCGAGGGGAAGAGAATTCCATAGGCGGGGGGCAACATAACTAAAAGATCTGGCACCCATGTTGCAAGTTGAATCCGAGGTACCACAAGAGAAATTGAAGATGAAGATCTGAGTGCACATGAAGGAGTGTAAACCTGGAGAAGTTGAGTAAGGTATTGTGGTGCAAGATTATGAAGTGCCTTATAAGTGAGTAGCAGGATTTTAAACTGAACTCTATATTTTACTGGAAGCCAATGCAATTGCTGGAGAACCGGAGAAATGTGATCAGTATAAGGTGTTCTAGAGAGAACACGAGCTGCAGAATTCTGAACCAGTTGAAGCTTATGCAGGAATTTGGAAGGAATACCTGTAAGAAGAGCATTGCAGTAGTCTATACGTGAAGTGACTAGTGCGTGAATGGGAATTGCAGTATTATTATTTGAAAGAAAGGGACGGAGACGATTAATGTTGCGCAAATGGAAGTATGCAATCCGTGTTATATTATTAATTTGAGCTTTAAAAGATAGTGTGCTATCCAAGATGACACCCAAACTTTTAACCTGAGAGGAAGGACAGATTGCAGTATTGTGAATGTTTAGGAGTAACAAAGAACTTCCTCAGAAATCCTGCCAGATTAGCTAATCTTAGCCAGCTAGGTAGTGGTAGTGCTAAATATTTATAAACACAAATGATCTTTTCAGAAATCATGTCAGATTAGCTTATTTTAGCCAAATAGTGGGTGTTAAAACAAAATATTTATAAATACTAAACATCTCGGAATTCCTGTCAGGCTAGCTTATGTTAACCAGCTATCTAGTGTTAACAATACAAATGTAAATGATCTTTTTCAGAAATCCTGCCAGATTAGCTTATCCTAGCCAGCTAGGTAGTGGTAGCGCTCAATATTTCGAAACACCATGATCTTTTTTTTTCTCAATTTTTTTTTCAGATATTCTTTTAAGTTAAAATTTATGAGAAACGTTTTTAAGTACTAAATTACTTTCTGGTCTTTTTCTGAAAGCTAAAGCTGTCTTTTTCTGGTCAGTTCTGTCAGTGACTAATATTAGCATTAGCAGGTATGTAGATCTGTCCACAGATTAGCCAGTTGATTAGCAGTGAATTTCTTAGAAAACTTGTCTTGTTTGTTCAGGTGAGTAAGTGGGCTAGCAATAAAGATAAATGACTTGGAAAATCTCCTCAGAGATTAATTTAGAAACCCAATTAGGTTAGCTCATGTTAGCTTGTTGTGCTAACTAGTCATGTTGTACTATAGGATTAGCATGCGGGCTGAAATAATTATTAACATTAATGAACAATCATGTTAGCAAACCGGTCAGGTTAGTTCGGGTTAGCCAGGTATTGATTTTGGATTTATTTCAATCAATTACGTAAAAAATTAAAAATTAAAGTTCTGTAATCTAATCTTATCTTAGCCAGACAGTTAGGAATATGAAAATGCAGTAGGATTTAAAGATCCTTGTTGAAATGCTGTCAGGTTCGCTCATGTTAGCAAGAACACATAGGTATGCTAATAACCTTTGTCCTGTTTAACAACTTAAAAAAACATAGGTAGGATTGTTAATTAATATAATTAGTGGAAAAGAACACACACACACACACACACACACACACTTACACAAACACACACTTCCATCACCTCTCACTCTTCCCTCTGGCTCACTCTTTACCCTGACGCAGCTCTATTTTTATCTCTTGGGTCATGCCATCTATCCTGGTCATCTATTTTGTCTTCGTACCTCGTCTCTCACAGCGTCTCCATCCACGGTCATCGTCGTGCCAATGCTGTGGCTGCCTGCCTTTTTTATGTGAGTTGCAGTGCCATAAAAATCAGCGCTGCGTATTTTAGGGCTGTCAGAACCGAGGTCACAGCTGAGGTGATGCTTTATCAGGAAGGTGTTTCTGTCTGCCTCTCCTGTGCTGTTACTCCATCGTCTTTTCCTCTCTCTCTCTATCTCTCTCTCTCTCTCTCTTTCTCTCTCTCTGTTGTTGAACACAGACCTTGTACATGTGACCTTTAATTGGATCAGTGTAGTATAGTATTTATAGTATGTACAGTATACACCGATCAGCCAGAACATTAAAACCACCTGCTTAATATCGTGTTGTTCCTCCATGTGCCTTCAAAGCAGCACTGAGGCACGATGGACTTCACAAGAGCTCTGAACATGTGCTGTGGAATCTGACCCCAAGATGTCAGCAGCACCTCCTACTGTATAAGTCATGTAAGTCCTGAAATGGAGCATTCGTGGATCTGACTTGTTATATCCAACAGATGCTCGATCAGATATTGGAGAATTTGAAGGCAGAGTCAACACCTTGAACCGTTTATCATGTTTTTGACATCGTTCCTGAGCAGTTTTCACAGTGTCCCAGGAACGTCATCCTGCTGAAAGAGGATGTTCCCATAAAGGAGTGTACTCGGTCTGCAGCAGTGTTTAGGTACTGTAGGTGATACGTGTCAAAGTCACATTACAGTGTGATCCACAAGATCATCACACTGCCTTCGCTGACTCGCCTTATTCCCATAATGCATCCTGGTGCCATCTGTATCTCAGGGAAGTGACAAACACACATCTACATGATTCATCAGACCAGGTCATCTTCATTTCACTGCTCCATGGTCTACAGTTCTGATGCTCACATCCTGGTTGTAGGAGCCAGTTGTGTACAGGAGTCAGCATGGTCACTCTGATGCTCTGCAGCTTCGTACATGATGCTCTGTGTGATCAGAGTCAGCAGTCACTTTTTCAGCAGTTTGTGCTGCAGTATCTCCTCTGAGGTAACGGACCAGACGGACCGACGGATTTCATTCCTCGCGTGCATTAGTGAGCCTTCAAGATTCCACAACCCTGTCACTGGTTCACCCTTCCACAACCCTGTCACTGGTTCACCAGTTCTCCATCCTTGGAGCCTTTTTGGTAGGTTCTAACCACTGCTCTTTATGTTTGGAAAAAGAATTTTTTCTTTGATGTAGATCCGTCCATATTTTACATATAAATAATGCTGAAGATGTAGAAAATTCGTGTTTTATTATGTAGCAGATAATTTCTTACCCAAATGAGGATGAGGTTCCCTTTTCAATCTGGTTCCTCACCAGGTTTCTTCCTCATATCATCTCAGGGAGTTTTTCCTTACTACAATTACCCGAGGCTCACTCATTAGGGATAAGTGTAACTTTCATTTTAAACTCATTTAGACTATAGATTTTTATATTTCTAATATTTACAAAGCCACCGTGAGAAAAAGTCCGCTGATAAGTCAGTTGAATTGAATTGATAAACCTTCCCTGATCCACAACTCCTGAGTAGATTCGATACTCAAATATATTTAAGTATTGAAGAGAAAGTTACAGAAGATCACAGGGTTAACATCGTGCACCTAGTGCACTAGATTCAGTAAATTGTCCCCTCCGTGGAAAAAGCACGAGTTCGATAAAAGCCGACCGTCTCAACACCTACTTTGTTAAGATTTTAAACGCGTTCAGATAACGTACGTTTTAAATGAGAGAATTTTTATTCGTCCGATGTTCATTTGTTTGAAATGTTTAAAAAGCGTCTTGAAAGCCATACAGAGTGAATAAATGTATTGATAGTGAGTTGAATTGTTGAATTGACAATTCAACTCTTGAATTATTTATTATTTAATGCAGTGGCCTAATGAAAATACATTGACCTTCGTCTTTATTTTAATAATGATGGATGAAAATGTGTGTGTGTGTGTGTATATAAGGAGGAATATGCAGGACATATGAATGTGAATAAGCACACAGATGATCATTAATCCTAACAGAGCATCTTATACTGCAGCAAATCTGTCCAAAGTTCCATTTTTATTGTCATTAAAGAACTACACATAAACTTTTATCAGTTTATAGTTACATACAGTGTTGTGGAACATCCCTGAGACGTGAAGTCGTGGCCTAATTGTTATAGAGTTTGACTCCTAACCCTAAGGTTGTGGGTTCAAATCTCAGGCCGGCAATACTACGACTGAGGTGCCCCCCCAACCCCCCAACTGCTCTCCGGGCGCCGCAGCATAAATGGCTGCCCACTGCTCCGGGTGTGTGTTCACGGTGTGTGTGGGTTCACTGCTGTGTGTGTGCACTTTGGATGGGTTAAATGCAGAGAACGAATTCTGAGTATGGGTCACCGTATTTAGCCGTATGTGACGTCACTTCACGTCACGTCACGTGACTGTTCCTGTTATGGCGTGTGTTATAGCTACTCTGTTCACTGTATCATGGAGTTAATAAGACAAAGTGCAAACTGCTACAGAAAAAACCCATCAATCATTAAACTTAAAGCATAAAAGGAAAAGGTTCAGAGGTTCATATTTACTGCTGTGTGACACTGAGGTCTCCTTCATAAAGGTCCAATTAACGGAGACCAAGAAATCGTCCAGAAATCTTCAGCACCTCAATGATTCCACACCACTGTTACTATAGAAACAACAACCAAGTAAAAAGAAACCCGTTATTTGTGTTGTGTTTTATGTTTTAATGTTAATTTGTTTTGTTTAATATAATTAATTATAAATAGAGAGTTTTCTAATCTATTTATTTGATCTAATTTTAAATGAATAACATGTACATACTTTTCCCCAACACGTTTAGATTTTTCTGATTTGTTTTAAATTTAAACACCTGGTAAATCGAAGGAAGAAGCGAAGGAAGAAAATGGAAAACAATAGAAATAAAAATACAGCAGTATTCTCCCCCAAAAACGATGACAAGGGAGAAATTTAAACACTCCAGAACAACAATTAAACAACAATAAATCATTCATTCATTCATTCATTCATTCATCTTCTACCGCTTATCCGAACTACCTCGGGTCACGGGGAGCCTGTGCCTATCTCAGGCATCATCGGGCATCAAGGCAGGATACACCCTCACACCTCCAGGGTTGGGGGTTCGATTCCCACCTCTGCCTTGTGTGTGTGGAGTTTGCATGTTCTCCCCGTGCCTCAGGGGTTTCCTCCGGGTACTCCGGTTTCCTCCCCCGGTCCAAAGACATGCATGGTAGGTTGATTGGCATCTCTGGAAAATTGTCCATAGTGTGTGATTGTGTGAGTGAATGAGTGTGTGTGTGTGTGTGCCCTGTGATGGGTTGGCACTCCGTCCAGGGTGTATCCTGCCTTGATGCCCGATGACGCCTGAGATAGGCACAGGCTCCCCGTGACCCGAGGTAGTTCGGATATTCCTTTAAATTTCCCCTAGCTCTACTTACAGTATCTCTATTTATAGTAACCCTGGGTTACAGTATGGTATGTTTGGTGTTACGCTGTGTTTTGTTCTATTCTGTTGTGTTGTATCTTTTTGTGTTCTGTTGTGATGTTGTGTTGTGTTATGTCGTAAGTTACGCTATGTTGTGTTGTGTTATGCTGTCTTTTGTTATATTGTGTTGTGTTGTGTTATGCTGTGTTGTGTTATGTTGTGTTATGCTCTGTTGTGTTGTGTTGTGTTTTTTTGTTATGCTATGTTGGGTTATATTTGTGGTGTTATTTTGTGTTATGCTATTTTGTATTGTGTTGTGTTGTATTGTATGTTGTGTTGTGTTATGTTGTATTTTGTGTTATGCTGTATGTTATGTTGTGTTGTGTTGTGTTACAAGCCAAAGTGCAGTCATATCTGTACTGTTTTAGAGAGTTAATCTGCTCCTGAGTCGAAGTGCTCTGTGCTATAAATATTAATAAAAAAATGGTATATTTTTCACACCACTTCAACCCCACAGCATAAAAACAGGATTTCCTCTGCAGTGTTCCGTGTCGATCTGATAGTATCATATTGCTGCGCTCACAATGCAGAGGTGTTTCGCTACACAGGAGCGAGTGCTGGTAAAAGACCGATGATTCCAGGGCTCGCGCTGTGGAGCGACAGCGACGATAATGGAGCGTCTCCATTAATTCTAGCCGTGCTGCATTTGCATGCCTTTAAAAGCCCGCTGCTTTGTGGGGAGCATAAATTCAATCTGCACAGAGCGACATTATTACACATAACATTACGATCACGCACAATACACACACACACACTCACACGCAAGCCATATTTTGGTTGCTGATGACTAGAGAGATTGCATTGTCATGATACCGTGTGCAAATCCCCTTTCATTAGGTTTGAAGTAGTTGATGAAGAAACAAAGTCTTCCTTCTTAAGCTCCTCTATGACTTCCCACAAGCTGTAACTGTCAAAAGTCCTCTTTAAACATGCAGAAAGTTTAAGCAATTTTGTCTCGGTGTTGTGTTTTCGAGACTCTCCACATCTGTAGCTGGGTTGACTGATTTAGAGTCCGTCTCTCCCGAATAAGTCGAGGAAGCAGATCTTGAGTCAGGAGTCATCACTTGACTGAAGACCAGCTCACATCCTGATATCACCCTACAGCACATACTGTATGTGCCAGAAAACATGATAAAATAGTTTTTTTTTATGCGGTACATGTAATATTGAAGAATATATGGAATTTAGGGCTGTTCAAGAATGTACCACAGGGAATGTAGTGCTCTAGCAACAGATAGAGCCGGTGCCAGAGGATGATCTGGGAAATCAGAAATCTTGGGATATAAATCTCTGGAAATAACTCACCTTAGGAATATGGAGGACTGGGAATATAGATCACTGGAAATATCTGTGAGCATGAAGAATTGGATATAAGGATCCTGGGTGCTCAGAGATTAGAATTATAAATCCCTAGAAGTCTAAGACCCTAGGATCACTGAAGACAGGAAATATGGGGTAGGAGGAATATAGTGATCTTGCAATCTGGAGTGTTTGTTATTTAAGATCCTGGAAATTAAAGCTGAAATGATTAAACGCTGGTAATATATACAGTGGGGACATGGTGGCTTAGTGGTTAGAACGTTTGCCTCACACCTCCAGGGTTGGGGGTTCGATTCTCGCCTCCACCTTGTGTGTGTGGAGTTTGCATGTTCTCACCGTGCTTCGTGGGTTTCCTCCGGGTACTCCGGTTTCCTCCCCGGTCCAAAGACATGCATGGTAGGTTGATTGGCATCTCTGGAAAATTGTCCGTAGTGTGTGATTGTGTGAGTGAATGAGTGTGTGTGTGTGTGCCCTGTGATGGGTTGGCACGCCGTCCAGGGTGTATCCTGCCTTGATGCCCGATGACGCCTGAGATAGGCACAGGCTCCCCGTGACCCGAGGTAGTTCGGATAAGGGGTAGAAAATGAATGAATGAATGAATGAATGAATGAATATATACAGTGCTGGAAATATAAAGATCATTGGGGATATAAAATTCTGCAAAGACAGGGTACTTGGAGTATTAGGAATATAAGGCCCTGGAAAAAAGATACTCCATATGTATAAATCCCTGGGAAGCTAAAATCCTGAGAACATCTGGAAATATATCACGGGTAATACAGGACCCAGGGAATAGAGAAATCTGGAACTACAGGACCCTGGGTACTTAGTCTCAGGACTGAGTCTGAAAAAGTATGGCAACACTGAAGACTATAGTTTAGATCACTGAAAACAAAGGGTTTGGGGATCGTAGTCATCTGGAAATATGAAGTCTAGAACATCAAGAACATATAAGTCCCTAGAAATACAGAGCCCTGGGTACCTGTGGAAAAAAAAAAACACCTGGGGAACATTGAGAACTGAAATTATTAAATATTGGAAATATACAGCCCTGGGAATATACTGTAGAATCTTGGGAATATAATGCCTGTGAAATATTGGGCTCTGGGAATGTCTTGTATAATGGAGTCTTGAAAATATAAGGTTCTGGAAATTCAGGGTAGTTTGAGAGCATATCTGGTCTCCGGTAGTTGGATCTGAATAGTTGGAGACTACCCAGAACCACAGATTCCTGGGACCACCAAGGACTGTAAACTAGAGGTCTTCTTGGGTCTAAAGAAATGTACTTGTTGGCAATTTTTTGAACCCGACTGGACCCGAATGTCCAGGTCTGTTTCAACGAAAATTAGCTTTCCGCCAGCCACACGATGTCGCAAGCGGTCTTGGCAAACAGAGAACAGGTTGGAAAAGGACTCGAGTCGATGCACACATGCGAGATACAGTAGTTCTGGTCTTCTCGGGTCCGTTCGATAAAAACACATTCATTTTAAATTACCCGAGACCCGATGCCGATACCCGACCCATGTCCGAGGCACACGTGAAACGTTTAGACCCAAACCCACTCGGGTCTTGGGTCGGACCTCAGGTTTTCGAATCTAAGTGGACCTGTGAAGACCTCTACTATAAACATGGACCACTGGAAAAATGAAACCCTGGAAATATAAAACCCTGGGAACTTGGAGAATGTAAACTGTGGAGTTTTGGCAATGTAAAACCCTGCACACACCAGGTCCTTTGTAGAACAACAGAAACATTAAGCACTGGTCACCTTTAGGACTGGAAATATAGACTGGAAATAAGGGACTTGTGAAAAATAGAGATCTGGGGTCTTGGGAATATAAAGATTTGGAGAAATTAAGTCTTGAGCATATAAAGTTCTAGGAGATATGTGCAAAAATTGGGAATATAAAGCCTTTGAAAAAAGAGCCATGGATACTTGGTTTCCTATAATCGTAAAATCTTTGGAATATAAATAACATCCAGAGAATATTGACACATGATATTAAAGATCACTGGAAATAGAGGACCCTGGGTACTTAGTGTCCTGGAAACATAAATGATGGAAACACTGCGATCTGAAAGTATAGATCACAGGAAGTAAAGGGCTCTGGAAACATAGTCTAGTCTAATAATCTAGAAAATTAGACATGGAAAATGAAGTCTTAGGATATAAGGCCCTGGAAATAATGGCCCTGGGTCCCAGAAACCTAAATCCTTGGGTATGTACAATGCTGAGAACATTAAGGACTGGAAATATCGGGCTCTGGGAATACAAAAATCTGGGAAGATGGAGTCTTGGGAATATAAGGAAATAAATGGTCTTGGTTATGTAGACATCAGGAACATCAGGAACCATGGGAATCCAAGACCCTGGGAATTGTGGAACTATAGAGATCAATCAATATTATATATATATATATATATATATATATATATATATATATATATATATATATATATATATATATATATATATATATATATATATATTATAAAACCTTTGTAATGGAGTGATATAGGAACGTCACCTGACAGACCACATGATAAAAAAATCCTGTTCTGTTCTTTTTTCTTTTGCACAATCAATGTGCAATCATGTAATAATCCATGCTAGCATAAATATGGGCTTGTTTGTTATGTCCTTTCAGTCTCTTTTGAAAAAAAAAAAAACACTAACTGTAGCTTTCAGATCCCATACATGATGCTTTTAGAGGCACATTTTCTAAACCACTAGGTACGTTGGGACCATTATAATCTTTCTACCTCATAATAGCCTATTTGTATTTTTTAATATAAAAAAAACTTCAAAAAAAAAAAAAAAAAGCTTTGTTTTTCAGCCATTTCCTCTGTCTAATACTGGCCAATTTGCTAAAAAATGTAGTCATCATGTGGGTGTGTTACTCACCTGCATGCTACTTTAGCAAGGACATAAATATGGATGAGGTCTAGCTTTGAGCAGGCAAAGTGTAGTGTAAGTAGCCATTGCTAGCTTATGATTATGTAGCTGAATTAAAGTACAGAAGCTAGACTGTGCTGAACTGACTGGCTAATCTGCTAGCTAACTATCTTGTTTCTGAGGTTTCTGAGGTAACAAAAGCAAAAGATTATCTACTGACCAGAAGTGACCTTCTCTGAGGTCTGACCTGTGAGTCTTTTAAAGGGTCCAATTTCACAGGAATAGATCGATTGGATAAGGCAGCACTCAAGACATGTGATTTGATTTAGCTGTAAATCCATCCATGTTGACCCTTTAACGATTTAATTGTCCGTTTAATCAGCCTGCAAGGGCTTTACTGCTGAATCAAATAAGCGGAAACAAGGTGGAGTATAGAAGACAATACAGTGCTGATGTGGACAGGGTTACACCAAGTGCAAATAATGCAATGAAGCAGGCCAAAGGCAAGTGCGGGGCAACAAGGTCAATCCAAATGATCTGTCAATAAATAAGAAGAAGAGATACGCTAGTGTCATGATGGGCTTTTCTTTATTTAAAAACAGACAAAGTCAGGTCAAAACAGGCTGTTGGGGGAAAATGTGGCAAATACATCAAAGGCATCAAAGGCTAGGCAACAACAAGGTCAAGAAGCAAGGCAAATGGGGCAGAAGTAGAAGACAAAACAGGCTTAGATTTGTGGGATAAACGGCTTGGTGACATCGCAGATTACCCAATCAGGGTACTTAAATAGGTATCCCCTCAGAAACTGAACAGAAAACTGGTGAGATTAATCAGAACATATCGTCGCTGTCAGGCGGAATCCTCGTATCTCCAAAACCGTTATTTTTCAGGAAATTAAAAAAACGCCGTACCTTATCTGCAGTGCACAGGGTTTAGTTCGTGTTGCAGTGGATTGTCTTGCGCTAAATTCCTGTCCTCAGACGAGCACCAGAACTAGCGGGGGTCAAGATTTTTTTTTCTTTGAGCCCAGTGTTTTGAAGATATTTACCTCAGAAGACGTGTTGATTCGTTGCGACTCTTCTTGAGGAGAAATATGTCGTGAAGCTCTCACACGGAGTGAGGAAGAGGTGGACAGTTGAAGTGTCCAATGGAGTTATGAGATTTGCGCTCAAGCTATTTTCAAGACTTTAGATTGGTTAATAACTTGTGAAAATAACAGACCCACGTGGGGACTGACCAATAGCATCGATATGTGAAAAAATAGGAAATTGACCAAATTTGGACATACGAGGTTTCCGCCCGACAGCGACGATATGCAGGAAACAAGTGGTGACAAAAAAGGAGCGGACAAACATGCTACGTAAACAAAAGAATGAAAAAAGAAATGAAACAAAAAGAAATGACATTCGTGACAGCCAGATTCATGCAAAATCCCAAATTTGTTGGTTAGGCAGCGTCTGAGGAACCCAGCGTTTGCTCAGATTGAAACGTTACATTGTTCTCAGCGCGAGAGGCCATGACTGTTCAGGGAAGGAAGTGGTAGTGGGTTAGACTACCCCATGTTGATGAGGTAACATCGCATGTTAAGTAATGTTTTCTGTAACATTTATGATTGTAGGCAGGAAATTACGAGTCGCAAGATCGCCTCAAAAAGGTTCCAAAGCAGCACAGAGCTGTAGAGAGTATAGTAAAGTTTTCTGTGAGGAGATAATTATTCATTCATTCATCTTCTACCGCTTATCCGAACTACCTCGAGTCACAGGGAGCCTGTGCCTATCTCAGGCATCATCGGGCATCAAGGCAGGATACACCCTGGACGGAGTGCCAACCCATCGCAGGGCACACACACACACACACTCTCATTCACTCACACAATCACACACTACAGACAATTTTCCAGAGATGCCAATCAACCTACCATGCATGTCTTTGGACCGGGGGAGGAAACCGGAGTACCCGGAGGAAACCCCCGAGGCACGGGGAGAACATGCAAACTCCACACACACAAGGCGGAGGCGGGAATCGAACCCCCAACCCTGGAGGTGTGAGGCGAACGTGCTAACCACTAAGCCACCGTGACCCCCCAGGAGATAATTATTTACTTTTTTACAAAAAAAAATTTGCTTTGTAACATTCAGAAGTAACTGAGTGACTGACTGTACTGTTTATAGTTGCTATACCGAGAGTGCTAACTGGAAGTGAACTGTTCCATAGACGTTACAGAAAAGGCAAATTGTACTTGTTGTCAGATTGCTGTGGTACAGAGGAATAAAATGCTCCAGGAAGTGTCGTTAACAACAAGCATTCAGCCTTGTAGTAACACGGTTCGTCGTTCATCGCACCACGCGTCACGTCATTCGAAGTAAATCGCAGTTCCACATGGCTGTATTAATAACTCATCTAATTTGCTTCAACGCATCACAGAAATTTTGTGCTCTTGTCCAGAGCAGCGACGAGCTAATTACAGCACATTACAGTTTTAAGCCACTTCTAGTGTTTAATTTGTACTTATTAAATCCGTTTTAATCATAATAGCAGTTCTATTTACATTCGATCAGACTTTCTGGAGTTCTTTCTATTTTTCTTACAGTTCTTTCCATTTGACAAAAAATAAATGAAAATAGTGGTCATGTCCCCTTCCTGATCTCCACATGAACCTCCTCAACCAATCTCCACCGACCGATCACCTGTTTTTGTGGGTGGTTCCTCCGAGATGCAAAACTGCATGTCATAACTAGGCTAAACATGCTAGGCGGAGACACTAAGTGCTAACTGTTCTGTATTTATGAGCTAGTTCAGGATTGTGATAATGATGGTGGTATGGTTTGTTTGTTGGGTTGGACATGTGTTGTGAGGCAGCAGGATGTCGAGACCGCCTTGAGGAAGACACTGTGCTGAAGCCATCTTCTGCTAGATCTTGCCGTTTCCCCTGAACATATCAGTGTTGTACATCAGCACTGCTGTCCTGGTTTCACCTTTAATTCTGCTTTTCCGTGCACTAGGAATAAACAATAAAGAGCTAAT
>NC_083469.1:2497500-2520000 GCF_030014155.1 Tachysurus vachellii | reverse complement strand
TTAGCAAGATCAAAGTAGTAACTATCAAGCGAAGGCAAAAAAAAAATAGTAACAACAAACTGGTGAGTGAAAGAACATTCGAAAATTAAAGCAGTGAATAAAAGACGAAACTAGCAAAGTGAACATACTAGTACGTAAAAGCACAGTATCGAGTAAAACTAGCAAACATAAACATATTAGCGAACTAACAAGTGACAGTAAACTAGGAAGTAAATCAAATTAACAAATGAAAGCAAATTAGTGAGTAAAAACTAGAGATGCACCGATCCGATATTTTGGATCAGTATTGACGCCGATCCAAGCATTTTGAGCGGATCGGTATCGCTGGTGCGTGACCGATCCAAATCTGATACCTGTGGTCATGGGCGTTGGAACCATTATATGTGGGTGGGACCGGACCCACCCACTTTTTGAGACCAATAATATTGGACCCACCCACTTTTACCGTCTCTATTCAGCGCATGTCTTTTTTTATTACTTTTCGCCAGTAAAGATTCGACTAATTCGCCAGTCGAATTCATTCCGCTTGAGGAATGCCGTAATAAATTAAACTCCATTCCGAGTTTTACCTACAGCATTGACCACGCTCCTGCTTCCTGAAATCCATGGGCGTCGGAACAATTATATGTGGGTAGGACAGGACACACCCACTTTTTATTTACTTCCGACGCTCATGCCCATGGTGGTTTATTAATGAACATCAAACATCATAGACTGTGGCTTAAACTTATAAGAAAAATACACTTACATATTAACTTACATTAATGAAAATAAATATAATAAATTTTATAGGAAATATGTTGCACAACGTGGGGGGGCACGGTGGCTTAGTGGTTAGCACGTTCGCCTCACACCTCCAGGGTCGGGGTTCGATTCCCGCCTCCACCTTGTGTGTGTGGAGTTTGCATGTTCTCCCCGTGCCTCGGGGGTTTCCTCCGGGTACTCCAGTTTCCTCCCCCAGTCCAAAGACATGCATGGTAGGTTGATTGGCATCTCTGGAAAATTGTCCCTAGTGTGTGTGTGTGTGTGTGTGTGTGTGTGTGTGTGTGTGTGTGTGTGCCCTGCGATGGGTTGGCACTCCGTCCAGGGTGTATCCTGCCTTGATGCCCGATGACGCCTGAGATAGGCACAGGCTCCCCGTGACCCGAGGTAGTTCAGATAAGCGGTAGAAGATGAATGAATGAATGAATGTTGCACAACCGCCTGCGACAAACAGACAAGTTTAGCAGGAACCCTTTCCATTTACCTCAGCGCGTTAAACATGTCGCTCATTTGGGTGTAAGGTTTCTTTGCCAGAAACAAATAAATCTTAATAACTAAGCGAGCTGTTTACATTCTTTAGTTTTAAAGGTAGAAAAGAACACAGGTATCGGATCGGTATCGGCCGATACCGGCAAACTCTGGTATCGGAATCGGATCGGAAGATAAAAAGTGGTATCGGTGCATCCCTAGTAAAAACTAAGCTATTTAGTGAAAGCAACCTGGGAAGCAAAAGCTAACAACTGACTGAGTGCAAAAAAAAACTTCTGGGCTAGCTGTGCTAACCAGGTGTGGTTTTGCACGTCAGGTTAAATGTCAGTCAAGCTGTCAGTCAAGCTGTCAATCAAGCATGCCCGCTGGAATATTAGGCCACGCCCATTGACCTGGTTGTTTGTGTGATGGGTGAGGAGTGAGACGGGCAGTGAGACAGTGAAATCAAATGATGTATTATAATAGACCTGGAGGTTCGGTGAACAGCATCGTGACATCACTCATCACTCTTATCATGTTCGTTACCGTACTAAAAGAGGAGTAAAACACAGTAGGACGTGCGGTTATAATCAATAACACACCATCATGCAGATGAATCATTTCCTGTAACTTCACACACCTTTTTCAGTACTTTTGCATCCTGAAACTCGGGTCCTGTTTTGTTTTCTTTACGATCCCTCCATGGCATCGAACAGCTGAATGTAGCGACTTTAGCGTTTATTTTAGGGAAGAAAATAATCTGAAGGGAAGATAACACGTCTGTGGCTCGTCTTTTATGTACAATAGCGTGGGAAAGAACGAGGAACAAAGCTGTGATCCTGTGGGACTCCAGACTCCAGATTTGTTCAGATAAACACACAGAAAACCAACAAACAAACAGCAGCGGTGACAGATGACACGATCCTGAGTGACGGTAAAGTGCGGAGGAAGGAAGACGAGAAACTGAAGAACTCGTGTGGAGGTTTGGAGGTCTAGCAGAAGATTGTTTGGTAAAATTTAGAAATGAAAAGAGAGGAATCTGTTTTTGTCTAATTACCTTTTCATTTTGATTTCATTCAAATTAGCTTTCGCATTGCGCATGTCACAGATACTGCTGCAAAGCTGATTAGATATAACTGTCATGGACTTCAATTCCCAGCAAGCACCAGTGATCACTGGAGCACCGTGGCTTAGTGGTTATCACATTCGCCTCACACCTCCAGGGTTGGGGGTTCGATTGCCGCCTCCGACTTGTGTGTGTGGAGTTTGTATGTTCTCACCGTGTCTCGGGGGTTTCCTCCGGGTACTCCGGTTTCCTCCCCCGGTCCAAAGACATGCATGGTAGGTTGATTGGCATCTCTGGAAAATTGTCCGTAGTGTGTGATTGCGTGAGTGAATGAGAGTGTGTGTGTTTGTGCCCTGCGATGGGTTGGCACTCCGTCCAGGGTGTATCCTGCCTTGATGCCCAATGACGCCTGAGATAGGCACAGGCTCCCCGTGACCCGAGGTAGTTCGGATAAGAGGTAGAAGATGAGTGAGTGAGTGAGAGAGATTCACCCTTTATGTGTGTTGGGTCCAACTCGTTTTTTCTTGTTTTCTCTCTCTCTCTCTCTCTCTCTCTCTCTCTCAGATATTGTTGTTTTGCCCATAACTGAAGTTTACCTGTTTGGCATTTGCTTGTGGTTTACGATGTGGACTCTCGCTCTGTTCGTACATGTTCTTGAGTTTTGAATGTTCCTATTTCTCTGACTTTTACAAGAAAAAAGAAATCCAGCTTGTCATGTTAAGTGGACGCTTCTCTCTTCTGAACCACTGACACTAAAGACTCCTCCCATAAACGAAAACTTTTTTCCTGACAGTAAATTTCACCACGTCAACAAACGAGCCATTGCTATAGAAATGATAACACCTTCTGACCAATCAGAGTTCAGAACTCGACAGCACTTTGGAATGATTAAAAATCCTACACGCCGTCTCTCTCGTTTCTGTACATTTATAGATTTTCTCATTATAATACGACTGCAGGTGTGTGTGTGTGTGTGTGTGTGTGTGTTTTGTTTTACTGTGTGTCTGTTTCATCATTTTCTCTCTCTGAATCTCTCATCTACTCTGTTTTCATAGTGGCTATCATTTTCAGTGGCTACCATTAATCATCCCACTGTGATTTGCAAAGGTGTGTGTGTGTGTGTGTGTGTGTGTGTGTGTGCGTGTGTGTGTGTGTTCAGGTGTGTGGTCCCTTAGACAATAACTTCTTCCTGTGTTCAGTGAAACCTGCATTTTCCTCACTGATCTGAGAGCAGAGATTCGCTGATCTCTGGTCAGGTAATGAGGAGAGATGGGACTGATCCTGGATCAGTTCTTATGAGGATAATGTAATCCTAGATTAGTGTGATCATGACATGATCCTTGTGGTGATTTAGCCCTAGTTTTTCTAAGTCACAGATGTTAGAAAAGGTAAAAGGAGAACTGGGTTCATGTAGGTTAGATCCAGGGCTCTCAAGTTTTGAAGACAGGCAAGAGTGACATCTCCAACCCTTTTTGTTGCCTTTTTGGACTCCTTTATCATTTGTAATGTTGCTCCCATTTAAAACAGTTCAGCTCAAGCCCAGACATTTTGAGGGTCATGATTGATGACAATGTCCCATCCAGAGACGAGCTGTTTTGTTCAAACCGACCATCGAAAATACCCTCTGGGCATCAGCACTAGAATGTGGACGCACTAAAACCAAGACTACCTGTTCTGAGCAGGTGTTGTCAGTGAACCGGGGCCCCCGGCACCATCTCAGGGCCCCCAGTGTGAGAACCACTGGCCTAGTCTACTTGTTCTGAGCAGGTGTTTGTCAGTGAACCGGGGCCCCGGCACCATCTCAGGGCCCCCAGTGTGAGAACCACTGGCCTAGTCTACTTGTTCTGAGCAGGTGTTGTCAGTGAACCGGGGCCCCCCGGCACCATCTCAGGGCCCCCAGTGTGAGAACCACTGGCCTAGTCTACTTGTTCTGAGCAGGTGTTTGTCAGTGAACCGGGGCCCCGGCACCATCTCAGGGCCCCCAGTTTGAGAACCACTGGCCCTAGACATGACGGTGCTGTTTATTACTTTTGCTAGTTAAAAACTGATATTGATCAGTTATGCTAATTATTATGCAGTGATAATTATTAGTCATGCTAGTTAGATACAGTCACTGTTCTAGATATGTATTGTACTGCTGATGCTAATTAGACATAGTCAATGATCTCAGATCAGTTATTATAGGGACTGTAGTGCTAATGCTAATTATACACAGTCACTAAACTAGGATCAGCTATTAAAAGGGCTGTAATGCTAATGCTAGTTGTACACAGTCACTAAACTAGGATCAGCTATTAAAAGGGCTGTAATGCTAATGCTAATTATACACAGTCACTAAACTAGGATCAGATATTGTTTCCCCTTTTTGCTCATGCTCGTTAGACACAGTCTCAGTCCCTCTGTTACTGATCTCCGATTGAGTCTCTGATTGTTCTCTGAATCTCTGAACTCAGTCATTGAGATCAATTATAATACATACTGTGGTGCTAATGCTAGCTAGATGCTGTCAGCTATTATAAGAACAGTAGGACTTTTAGTCCTGCTCTTTTTTTTCTTTTTCGCTCAAGCTAGTTACAAACATTGTCACTGATCTTGGGTCTGTTAAAAATGTAATGAAAAAAGAAATGTTTTTGGATAAATGGATTAAAACATACAATGTCTTCTGGCTTCCTTTTTGAGATGCAGCCACTGTTCTTGAATCAGTTATAAATCATTATGTGGTGGTTTTGTCTACTTGCAGTGACGGCAGTACCTGGTCTTAGATCAGCTACTGTATCATGTCTATGTTTGTGATTCTTCTAATGCAGATAAGGCACAGATACTGATCTTGGATCAGTAATAAGGATAGTCATGGATTTTTTTTATGCTGATAAGACAGAGTTGCTGATCTCAGATCAGCTGCAGTTAAATCAGTGATTAAACAATATTAGAAATAATCCTTTTCACCTTTTTATACTTATAGTTCCTGGATCAGTTAGATGGTCATGTTATTGTTCATATTAAAAAGAGAAACTAAGTCACTGATCTTGGATCAGTCGCAACAGAAGACACTGATCTCAGATCAGCTGTAATAAAGCTATTTCAAACAATATTACAGGTTTGGTTGAGCAACAATTACATGAGATTGAGATGTTTTAGCCTTTGTTTCAGAAGAATCTGCTGATCCTGGATCAGTCCTAAACAGCGTGATTATTGTAAATGCTGATATTGTATACGCTGTAATAAGATGAAGAATAAACCGGTTTGTAACAAGAACGTTTCCCTTCCATGTGGTTTTAATGAGAACGGTGGTGTGTTTTTGTTCAGGTGGAGGCGGCGACAGATTCAGAGTCGGAGAGCAGAGGATTACGGGAATATCATTCTGTAGGGATCCAGGTGGAAGATGACAAACGGTAAGTGTGCAGTTTTTTTTTTTTATCACTCTGCTTTTCTTGCCTTGTGTGAGAAGGAAGACTGACGTGAATCCGACCGAAATACCGAGCTTCTGATACTGCTGGTGTTTTATTCAGGCACAGGGGTGGATACAGAAAAGAAGCTGAAGTCCATTTTAGTTTTAAACTTTTAGTTTTAAAGTTAAGGTTAATATTTTGTTATAAACTAATAATAACGATGTAATAACTAGTGTATTAATTAAAGCATTTTAGTTATAAATCATTTATTACTGAATCATAAAGTTAAAACGTTACAGACATCCAGAGATGAAACAATGAGCTCTACTTGTATCTCTGTCTGTCTGTCTGTCTGTCTGTCTGTCTGTATGTGTGTGTCTCTCGATATGTGTCTCTCTTTGTCTGTCTGTCTGTCTGTCTGTCTGTCTGTCTGTCTGTATGTGTGTGTCTCTCGATATGTGTCTCTCTTTGTCTGTCTGTCTGTCTGTCTGTCTGTATGTGTGTGTCTTTCGATATGTGTCTCTCTTTGTCTGTCTGTCTGTCTGTCTGTCTGTCTGTATGTGTGTGTCTCTCGATATGTGTCTCTCTTTGTCTGTCTGTCTGTCTGTCTGTCTGTATGTGTGTGTCTCTCGATATGTGTCTCTCTTTGTCTGTCTGTCTGTCTGTATGTGTGTGTCTTTCGATATGTGTCTCTCTTTGTCTGTCTGTCTGTCTGTCTGTCTGTCTGTATGTGTGTGTCTTTCGATATGTGTCTCTCTTTGTCTGTCTGTCTGTCTCATTTTTTCTGTATCTGTCTCTCTCTCTCTCACCCTGTGACTCAGCGTGGGCCGTTTTAAGCGCTCTAACAGTGTGACAGCGGCGGTGCAGGCTGATCTGGAGCTGGAGGGTTTCCCTGCGATGGAGGATAAGGGTCTGCAGTTTGGGGGCGGTGGTCTGCAGAGGCACAGTGAGCCAAGCACGCCCACGCAGTACGGCGCGGTGAGAACCGTACGCACGCAGGGTCTGTTCAGTTACCGTGACGACTATCGGTCGGCCAACGAACCGTCCAGCCCGCAGCGTAGTGCTGAGCCCTGGCGTGAGCCCTCTGGGCACACAGTACCCACTGTAGCTGTGACGGTGACCCCGCCCCAGGCCTCCGACTCGGGCCGGGCATCACCCTCGGCCAGGAGAGACGGCACATGGTTCATGCAGCTGCTGCATGCTGAGACCAAGAGGATGGAGGGATGGTGTAAAGAGATGGAGGGAGAGGCAGAAGAGAATGACCTCTCTGAGGAGAGTGAGTCCAAAACACTGACCGTCATTTCTGTTTAATGGATCATAGCTGTGTGTTGGGAATTACTCCCGGTAAATGAATGTGTGTGTGTTTGTGTGTGTGTGTTTTATTCAGTTTTAGGTAAGATCCGGAGTGCAGTGGGCAGCGCTCAGCTCCTCATGTCCCAGAAATTCCAGCAGTTTTATTGGCTGTGTCAGCAGAATCTGGTAGGTTACACACCATTGGTGTGTGTGTGTGTGTGTGTGTGTGTGCAGCTTTATGTTAATTTTTTGTTTGTCCCTGTGTTTAAATAAGTGTGAAGAGAGGGAATTAGTAGAGAGAAGAGTTTATCTCTGAGAGATATGCAGGAGTGTTGAGAACTGATGGCTGGGAACAGTGGTGATTAGTGATAGTGTGGAACAGTGGTGATTAGTGATTGTGTGGAACAGTGGTGATTAGTGATTGTTTGTAACAGTGGTGATTAGTGATTGTTTGTAACAGTGGTGATTAGTGATTGTGTGGAACAGTGGTGATTAGTGATTGTGTGGAACAGTGGTGATTAGTGATTGTGTGGAACAGTGGTGATTAGTGATTGTGTGGAACAGTGGTGATTAGTGATTGTGTGGAACAGTGGTGATTAGTGATTGTGTGGAACAGTGGTGATTAGTGATTGTGTGGAACAGTGGTGATTAGTGATTGTGTGGAACAGTGGTGATTAGTGATTGTGTGGAACAGTGCTGATTAGTGATTGTGTGGAACAGTGGTGATTAGTGATTGTGAATTATGAAGTAAACTTTAAACAATTACAGTTTGCTCAGCTACATCTGAAGCAGCTACAATATTAGACATGTTTTGTTACTGCTTGTGTAACTCATCAGTATTGACCAGAATCTGTTTGATCAGTGAAAGGTAATTATTTCACATAATCACATTCATCCTAACTGAGCTGTAGCAGAATCATCTCGCTGTTGATTAAGTAGCTGTCCTTCCACTCCACTAAATTAGCTGCTGATTGGAGTTTGATGAAGCATGAAACTTATTTAGGATCCGCCAAGAAACGTGTCGATACAGTGAGCAGGAAAATCGGAAACAAAGCAGACTTTTGGTCAGAGAAGGTGACCCTGGGCTTCTCTGGGAGTTTGGTGAAGGATCCAGATTATGTTCACTTCCACTTATTGTACAAATGAGGACATCTAGTGGAGAAGTGTGCTGCACTGCACTACCTCAGAGTCCAGGACCGGTTTAATGTCTGTCTATCTATCTATCTGTCTATCTATCTAAACAGCAGGAACGTCACTGTATAATGCATCAGAGCCAGTGATAAAGACTGAGTACTAAATAATGTGGGTTGTTTAGAAAAACTGAAGAATGTACCGTGTAAATGTTAAACGTGTTCGGTGCAGGACCCAAGTGCCATGCCGCGGCCCACCTCTCAGGACCTGGCTGGATTCTGGGATCTGCTGCAGCTCTCCATCGACGACGTCACATCCAAGTTTGACGAGCTGCAGAAGATCAAGAGCAACGACTGGAGGATTATAGAGAGTCCTGTAAAGAAGGTGAGCTCTGACTGGCTTCAAACTCATCTTTTGTTTCAAACAAAAATGTCTCAGTTTCATTCTTTTCATTCTTTTCTTTTAACATTCAAAGCCATGCTTTCCAACATTTGATCGATTTGAGTTATTTTTAGAGAGAAGTAACAGAAAATTAGAAGGAAATAAAAACAAAAAAGATTCGAAGAAGCTGCTTCTGGCCACTAGGGGTCGACATTTCCAACATTTTTAATTACTGATACTTTCCATTAAATATTTGTAGAAATATTAAGAAAGAATTCGCTGAGATTTTAATAGGTAGTTTTCTTAATTAATAATTTAATGTTAAACCACGACTCCTGCGTTCTCGCTCCTGATTGGTCGGTTGATGAGTTTTTCTCTAACAGCAGCTCTGCATTATACTAACACTTTATTGTTTTTAGTAAACTTGTGTTTTCTTTTCTTTGTTGTTCTGATGTGACTCTGATGTGTATCTATCATAGTCACGTGATTAAAGTACATCTTTTTTTGCACTGATATCTTTGTGTGTTTTTTCATTTTTACCGCAGCTCCCACCGCCTGTACCAAAGAAGATGCTGAAGAAGAGTGTGACACGGGAGAAGTCTCTGGATCTTCCTGACCGACAGAGACAGGAAGCACGCCGGCGCCTCATGGCCGCCAAGAGAGCGGCGTCATTCCGTCAAAACTCGGCCACGGAGCGAGCCGACAGCATCGAGATTTACATCCCTGAGGCGCAGACGAGACTCTGAGAGACTCTCCACATCTTCATCATCATCATCATCATCATCACCATCACCATCATCATCATCATCATCATCATCCAGCGAATCATTGATACAGAAAACCCCAGACCAGATCTCCTCCCGTCTAGACGTGCCATAATCCCACATGAAGGACAGAATAAGTTTTTCTGAACACGTGAAACGCAGTGTTGAGGTTCAGCTCGTGTCAGATGTGTAAAGACGTGAAGAGAAACTTGCGCTGTAACATCACTAAAGCAGACTTTTAACTTTTAGGCATTTAAATGCTTTCAGCCTTACGAGGTATCACTAAACTAGTGTTATTTAGTAAGTTACGTACGTATCGTTAACAAACTGTTCACCAGAGGAGTGTGAGGAGAAGCGGCCAAAAGCCTCGGTGCTTTTTAGATTTTACACATTTTCCAAGTGCTATTACTGACACTGCGCTCTGAAACCAGCACGAGCTCACAGCTTCCTCTCCTCTATCTTCTTCTTCCTCTCCTCCTCCTCCTCCTCCTCCTCCTTCTTCTTCTTCTTCTTCTTGATGATGAAATGGTGTCAGGGGTCTACAGGTCTTTCAGGTTTTTTTTTATCATTTCAACACCCCATTTCTCTCTCTCTCTCTCTCTCTCTCTCTCTCTCTCTCACACTCTCTTTATCTATCTCTCTCTCTCAATCTCTCTCTCTCTGTCTCTCTCTCTCTCTCTTGCTCTGTTTTTCTTTGTCTTTCTCTGCCTGTCACTGTTCTTGCAATATTTCTCTCTCTATCTTTGTGTTTCTCTCTCTGTCCTTTTCTCTATCTATATTTTCTCTCTCTCTCCCTCTCTCATCATCTTTCTAGCCCTCGTTCTAATTATTAAAGTGCCAACGATTCAAATACCTCAAACAAACACAGGCCACAGGTCAAAAGGTCAAACAAGTTCAAACAAAATGAATTTCACTAAAAATCAAATCAGTCTTTTATAATCGCTTTGTTAAAAAATTCTCTCGGTCCGACTCAAAAACGATCTCACCGTCACACCACCGAGCGACTGACGCCCACAACCTTCATCTTCACCTCCATCAGACCGGGTTTAATTCTCATTCTGTGGGAAAACATTTTACTGAGGAATTTATTTATTTATTTATTTTTTTTTGTATTTTTTTGATGGATTTGTTGAGCTCTTCATAAATCCGGCGATGTGTTTAGGTCGAGAGAAAAAAAAAATTTAAAAAAGCGTTTTTTGCACTTTTTTCTTCTTAAATATTCACGTACGTATTTCCAAGGGAAATGTCTTTATTGTCGTTCACAGAGGAACTGTTGCAGTTCAATTGCAAGGTCGTGAAGGAACAGGGAGCTGATTAATAAAAGGGATTTATTTATTTATTTATTTGTTTGTTTGTTTAAACGTCGTCTCAACAAAGTTCCTCAGACGTCACGTCTCGGGTCCGTGCGCTTCTAGCTTTTATATTCCTGCGTCAGGAAAAAGATATCGAACGAGATTTCATTTCAGAATCCAAGGCAGAAGAAAACAAAATGGGGGGGTTGAGAATTTTCAGAAAGAAACCACATGATTAAAAAAAAAAAAAAAAAAAAGCTGTGACAGATAAATAATGATGTTCACGCTAGGCTTCAGAACCAGATCATAAACAAATATACTACAAAATTCAGAGAAAAATCTATTTGCTCAAAAATGTCAAACATTTATTTGTAAATTAAAATTTTTCACGTTTATTTCTTCTTGATCCTGCGTAATAATTTCATTGGTCGATTCTGAAACTAGGTTTAAAGCTAAAAATGTGAGTCAGACGTATTTTCTGTCCCCAAAATAACAGATTAAAAAATTAAATCATTTCAATATGAATATATTAAATATTTAAAATGTAAAAGTATCTGATGACTTTTGATGTGATATAAATGAATTCTTTATTGTTTCTCCTGCCTGGATTTTCAAACGACAATCAAAGAATGATTCGTGTTTTTTGTTTTTTTTTTTTTTTACATTATTCTTATTTACGTTTCTGACACGGAAATAAAAAAAAAAAAAAAAAAGGCTCAGAGTTTTATAAAATGTCGGTTTAAAGCCTGAAGCCTGGAGTGAAATATTTCTCTTGTTCTCATTATGATCACTAGTCATTAGACTCTATACTGTAATCTACACGGGATTGACAATTTGCTCACTTCAATCCTCCGGTATTCCGATCAGGACCGGATCGGAAAACGCCGGCTGTTGTATTTGGTCTCCATGGCAACCGGTATGTCTTTTTTTTTTTTTTTTAAATCTCACCGGGACCTTTTACAGGGTGGTTGTGTTATCTCCGGTTTCCCTCCATGGAAGATGATGTGACGTTCGGATCCTGCTGAATTTCTCAAGCTGGTGGAATAGAACTAAAAAGCGTTCATCTGGGTTTGTGGTTGTGTTGCGTATTGTTGTGTAGGTCCTCGTGACTGAGCACTATGATTAATCCCTAATGTGCGGTAAAGCGCACTGTGTGAAATGATTTCATAAATCCACCAATCACACTGCTGCTATCTTCACAATCCAAAACGCTCGGCTTCCGGTTGCTGTTCTTGTGGGTTTGGATCCTACGACCTGATGTGACCCTATGACCTTACGTTTACGCTGCGTTGTTTTGCTCACATCAGTCTGAGCTCTGTATTAAAGACCCAGGAAAGGATCCGCGGTCACGTCTGAGAGACGTCCTGATTGACTCAGGAGGAGAGAGGAACACACACCTGCTTTCTTCGATGACATTTGGCCTGTCTTGTCTTTCGGCGCAGAAGCACAGCGAGGCCTGTCACAAGATTACGATAAGATATGCAGAAATGCCGCTGGCTTCACGGAGGCGCTAGCACGCGGCACCCGGCGGATTTCAGCTTCCTTTATTTTTGACCTTTAGTAGTAATTTTAGATCAGACTGTCACCTCAGACACGTGACTCTGCCCAGAGTTTTACCAAAACATCGCTAACAGTATACTGTAGAAATCTGAAGGATTTATATCACCTCACTAATGGCCTGAAATCCAAACTCATTATTAGCTGAAAACATTCCCAATTTAGTTTAAGGTTTAGTTTCCCAAAATATATGGCCGTAGGTTCCTGGACTTAAATGGGGGACTAATAATGCTACGTTCCAGGGGTAATGTTGCTGGACCTTAAGTTGCTGCTCCTCCCTAAAGTTTCTGGACTAAAGTCTGGAACTAAAAGTGCCAAAACTTCCAGTTTCCAGAAGTTAGTTCCGGGGGCTGAAATTCTTGAACTTGGGCTAAAGCTATACGTTTATTTACTGTACAAACATTCCTGGACCTGAATTCTTCTGCTCAAGATGCTGGACTAAAGGTTTCTCCTCATGTTTCTGGCTTTAAATTGGTCTCTTACATTTACAGCATTTAGCAGACGCCCTTATATCCAGAGCGACTTACATTATCTCATTTTTATACAGCTGAGCAATTGAGGCTTAAGGGCCTTGCTCAGGGGCCCAACAGTGGCAGCTCGGTGGACCTGGGATTGAAAGTGAAGTGACGTGACATACGGCTAAGTACGGTGACCCATACTCAGAATTCGTTCTCTGCATTTAACCCATCCAAAGTGCACACACACAGCAGTGAACACACACACACCGTGAACACACACCCGGAGCAGTGGGCAGCCATTTATGCTGCGGCACCCGGGGAGCAGTTTGGGGGAGGTGCCTTGCTCAAGGGCACGTCAGTCATGGCCGGCCCGAGACTCAAACACACAACCTTAGGATTAGGTGTTAAACTCTCTAACCATTAGGCCACGATTGAACTCACAACCTTCCGATTGGTAGCCCAACACCTTAACCACTAGGCTACCACAGGCCTTAAATTTGTCTCTTAAACACTGAAATATAATCTCAGGCCTTAAATTGTCAGAATAAATTATTGGGTTTTCTTGTTTTAAGGTTCCAGGTCTAAAGTGACTGGACTAAAGTTGTGTACTGTTTGGAATGAAGTTCCTGAACTAAAGTTTCTGCCTTTAGGTTCCTGGATTATGGTGACCACTAAAATGCTGGATTGAACTTGGATTACAGTTTTCCAGACATTAGTACTGGTCTTAAATTTGTCTGCTTGTGTTGCTGGACTGAAGTTCTCTGCTTTTGTCCCTGGGCTTAAGTTAATGTCATTCATTCCTGGACTGATGTTTTGGCTAAAATCCAAGGGCATGTTCCTTCAAGTTAAAGTGGTAAAGTTGCTGGACCTTAAGTTGCTGCTACATTCTAAAGTTCCAGGAAAAAGTAGGAAACCAAAAGTGCAAGATTGAAGTTGTAGTTTACAGAAATTAGTTCCTGGCTGAGGGGGGCATGGGGGCTTAGTGGTTAGCACGATCGCCTCACACCTCCAGGGTTGGGGGTTCGATTCCCTCCTCCACCTTGTGTGTGTGGAGTTTGCATGTTCTCCCCGTGCCTCGGGGGTTTCCTCCGGGTACTCCGGTTTCCTCCCCCGGTCCAAAGACATGCATGGTAGGTTGATTGGCATCTCTGGAAAATTGTCTGTAGTGTGTGAGTGTGTGAGTGAATGAGAGTGTGTGTGTGTGTGTGTGCCCTGTGATGGGTTGGCACTCCGTCCAGGGTGTATCCTGCCTTGATGCCCGATGACGCCTGAGATAGACACAGGCTCCCCGTGACCCGAGGTAGTTCGGATAAGCGGTAGAAGATGAGTGAGTGAGTGAGTGAGTGAGTGAGTGAGTGAGTGAGTGAGTGAGTGAGTGAGTGAGTGAGTGAGTGAGTGAGTGAGTGAGTGAGTGAGTGAGTGAGTGAGTGAGTGAGTGAGTGAGTGAGTGAGTGAGTGAGTGAGTGAGTGAGTGAGTGAGTTCCTGGCTGTACGTTCTTGAACTAGGATTAAAAATGTTGTCTTAAGTTTATTTGCAAACATTCCTGGACCTACATTCCTCTGGTTATGTTGCTGGACTAAAGGTCTCTATTGTGGCTTTGTGGCTTTCATTACTGGTCTAAAATACGCCTATAGTCTTAACTTCTGCTGTTTCATGTTCTGGAATAAAAGTCTCTGCTTTATGTCCTGGCCTTAAAGTCCTTGGCTAAAGTTAATGGTCTTATGTACAAGGCTGCTGTTTTGGACTGAGGTTCCTGATCTTAGGTCTCCAGAATAAAGTTCCTGGATTAAAGCTTCTGCTGTTAGGTTCTTGGATTTAGGCTTCCACTAAAATTGCTGGAATAAACAATTTAGATTATATTTCCCCAGACATTAAGTCCTGGTCTTAAATTCAAGCTAAAGCTCCTGGACTAAAATATATGGTCTTAATTTGCCTTGATAAAGCTGCACTATTCAAACTCCTGTGTTAAAATTTCTGGATTTAGATTACTATGCTTAAAATCTTGCCGTCGAGATCCTTTATAAAGTTCCGCGGTTAAAATTCGCAGGTCTTACGTCCCAGACTCCACGTGCTGGATTTCAGATTCTCGGCTAAAGGCCACAGTATAAAGGTTCTGGCTTTGTTCCTGGGAAGGTTTCGGACTAAAGTTTCCGGCCTCTTTAGAGAAAAGACATCCATTGTGATGTAGTTCCTGAAATGGATAGTTTTAAGATAAGTTGTTATTGATTATCTTCGCTCCTGATGCCTTACACCATGTTACAGTGTTCGCTCTCGTGTTTGGATGCATGTGATACGATGAAATGGGTTTTAGGTTTTAGAGGAAACGCAACGCAAAAACAACAGAAAATCGAATTTTTTTGTAATCAACTCAACAGTTACTCTTTAAGCATATAATAATAAACTATAGACAGTTTTGTACTTGTCTCTTAAACACGGACTCCATGGACACAAGCAGGGTTTAGTGTCAGTATTTCTTCTCATCCTCGCTCATGAATGTGTTTTTGTGCAACTTTTAAACTCTTTTATGCATTTTTGATTATTTAAAAAAAAGTGACGCTTTCGCAGACGTTGCCCGTGTGTTGTTGTGGAAATGTGGGGTGTTTATTAATGAAGATAAGTGTGCAGTGAGAGATTGTGAGATTTCCCTCAGGGTGGGGGTGGGGTTGGTGGGGTTCCTTACGGAACCGTGAAGCGGTTTCCACTCTCCGAAGCATACCGTTCTTTTATTAAGTGCAAGATTCAGCGTGGAAACAACAGACCATGTGGTTTCTCATGGGTGCAGGACATAAGGACAGCTGGACAGGGGGACAGTGTTAGAGGGAAACAGAATGATGGGGGACAGTTAGAGGGGATCAGAATGATGGGGGACAGTGTTAGAAGGAGACAGTGGGATGGGTGACACAAGGACAGCAAGACAAGGGGACAGCGTTGAGATCTTTTGTGGAATTTAAACAAGCCAAGAACGTCATGTCATCATAAACACAGCCGTGCTTACAACAAAGCTGATAATCAAGTCCCTGATTTGTCTCATTGTGTTTTCTGAACAATACGTAGATCCTGAGTTTTCCAGAATTAAATCTTGGCTCTGGACTAGTTTTAATCTGTGCAAAGAAATACTTTTATTTACAGTGGCTAGGACTCGTTTTCTTTTTGGGTGGAATTATGGTAACGCTCGGGTTTCCCAGCCTCGACAACAACAACAACAACAACAACAACAACAACAATGCCCAATTTAAAGACTACCACAATGTTCACACCCACATGTGACAAGTTTGTGGGCGTGTCCTGCTTCACGCTAGCTACGTCAGCAGATTAGCAAAACTGGCTAACTAAATAGAAACTAGTAACTATCTGTAGTATCTGTAGTAGCTAGCTGTAGCAATGTGCTTATTTATTCTTTAATAAACCTGGACGGAGTTTAAGCTCAAAGTTCCAATATTAATCGACGCAGCATTTACAATGTTTAAGAAGAGAAACATTGGCTTGTCTGCGAAACCTCCTGGGATTCGATTGTTTGATTCTTTTATTGTTACTTTTACTATTAAAGTGCGTCCAAATTGCCTCTCAAATGTGGAAAATCTTTGAAATATTTGGTCTGTAGTTGTTTAGAAATAACACAATGTCAAGTCAGAGATTTTAGATTAATCAGTGTAGAGTTATGTACAGGGATTTATTGGGATTTTTCTTTACCGTTTTAAATTTATTGCAAATCCATTAAGACGTGAGCACACGATCTTAGCGAATCTTACGGAAAACGCGGTTTAAAAAGCTGCAGCTCTGCGCCTCGTGCTGGAGTCTACGGTTTATCCGCTTCTATATCGGTTGTGTTGAGTTTCACAGCTACACGTTCCATCGCGCTCTTTATCAGAAATCTCCAAATCCAAGCAATGCTCCTCACTCCTTCCTCTCTTTCTTTAAACCGAATCGTACAGGCTGGATGTCTGGCTCAGAAGAGTGGGCAGCGATGGTGAAGAAGCTATTTCCACAATATCCATCTTTAGATTTCCTCTTACTTGAATCCATCCACATGTCCCATGCGCATTACTGAGTTTCTATCCAAAACCCATCTCGGCTGAAACTGCTGTAGGTTTTCTGAGAGAAAGGCGCTTGGTTCTCGAAATGTGAAAAGACTTTTCAAAAAAAAAAAAAAAAAGAACAAAAAATAAAAATTAGGAAAATGAACATTGATATTATTTAAAAAGCGGTAGTCGTTTAGCTAAGAATATTTTCATTTACTATACTGTATAGGCTATCATATCAATACGAAAAGGAGGAATATAATACCAAATATTCATGATTTGTACAGAAATATATATATATATATATAGATATATATATATGATATATAAATATATAAATGACGCTTCATTGAAGCAGAACTATTTTCTGCTCTTCCTCATGGTTTTGTTTCTTTACTCTTTCGTTGCTTGGGTTGTTTTGATACACAGTTATGATGGCATGCGAGGTAACTGATATTACTGAATGTCTGATTTATTATTAGCTTCATTGCTTTTTGTAACCGCATTGTTGAATGTCATATAAGTTGATTCATTTGTTTACATTTTATTGCACTAATGGATTTTAATCAATTAATTCAGCCTCTTTCGTTTATATTTAAAATATCGTTTGGAGACCTTTACGGTCAATTTGGAATCTTTGGGTTATCTTTTCAATGAGATGTTTGTTTATTTATTGGTCATCGAATGTAAATATTTCTGCCATTAAATTTTTTGGAAGAAAACACTTGTGTAATCTTTGAGTATCTGTTTTGCATTTCCTCACGATGAAATGAAAAAGAATCGATTCTCAGCATTTCTGGATCTGGATACAGGGAGTCGACTCTGAAGCCTGGGAGTCGATTCCACACCGTTCTGAAGTTCTGATACGTTCAGTTTACGGATGATGAAAAGTGGCAAAATATTCATTTTTTTTTTTATAAACATCTGGTTCTCTGTTTAACGATCAACTAATATTATGCAACGTTATTTAAAAGATTTACTTTTACCGAGTCAAATTTACCTCAAATTTGACTCAATACATTTAACCGATTCGTCTTTAGTTCCTCTTCGAATTTTATTGGGCGTCAGCGTTTAACTGACACTCGAATCAGCCAATCTAAAGCCAAAGAAAGCGCCGCAGGGGTGGGGGAAATGTCTTGTTGAGTCACGTGACCTAATAGTCATATGAGTGTCCAGCTATTTGGTCTGTAACGATGAGACGCCGCGTTTCCTCTCAAACACACGTAAGATACACGTTTACATTTATTTAGCATTTTAATAATATCTAATTTGCACTTTATTTATCATGTTATACACTTTAGTGGCGACAAAAAGAGCTAAAATCAGTTTAGAAACACTTTAGCCTGCTAGCTAGCGATACTATTAGCACTAGGTTGTGTCCCAAATAACCCCCTGCACCCTTAGTTAGTGCACTATGAAGGGTGTTTAATCCCGCAGCGTTTAATTTAAATTTAGTATAGCGTTGTCTTTCTGTCATGAAATAATAAAAAATGTATGATATGAGTTCCAAATTGTTTTGCTCCCTATACATGTGCACTACTATGTTTATTGAGACGTGACTATAGTGGACAACGTTCCCAGTGATGAAATAATACCTTTTAAAGGTGGGGTGTATGTTGTTTGTGGGAACGCTTCAGAAAACTGAGTCGGGCCGACAAACAAAACAAACGTGTAACCAATCAGCAGAAAGGGGCGTGTCTTGTCAATATGGGCGGAGAGAGTGTTCAGTGCGCGTGTGTGACATTAGCAGAAAGTGGTTTTAACATTGACATGGAGGATAAAAACAAAGAAAGAAAGAGAAGAAAGACTTACGATAAGGTAAGAAGTAGGACGTGTTAATATAGGATCAGCTTTCCAGCGCTGGAGAGAACTGAAGGAGCAGGAAGTTGGTCACATATTCACAGATTGGAGTTTCCTGAGTCAATAACTCCTGAGCTAAACACTGTTACTACACAAATAACACCTCTTCTCTATCGTAGTAATGTAGAGACGCAGCTACAACCGTGTTTTGTGTAGTAACAGCGTTTAGCTCAGGAGTTATTGACTCGGGAAACTCCAATCTGTGAATATGTGACCAACTTTACTTAAGACACCGAGGCGCTTTTTTCCTTCTCGATAGGTGAGTAACGTTGGTTTTGTTTTGTTACACAGAACTAATATATGTCTTTGTCCTTTACATGATTATGCTTGTGTGTCATTTTTACTTGTTTGTTTATCTACAATCGTATTGTTCTTCCCTTCAGCTATGATAAAGACACGTTTCTTTCCGTTAGTTGCCTGGGTTACGTATGTATGTGTGGGGCGGAGCTATCGATACAGGGGTGGGACCCATTTGGGTTAGGGGCGTGTTTGTTTTGGTGATTTTATATGGCGACATTGGCTTTCAAACAACGGAGACCCCACCTTTAATGTTAATTTGTTTTTAACACCTTAATGTTAATTTACTAATGATTTGAAAGCCAGTTATTTCAGTGGCTCGGTGGTATGGAGATGTGTTTATTATATAATGTAAAGTTTGCTAACTTATAATGGTACAGTTAATGCAAAATAATAATAATAATAATAAAAAAATCTGGAATTTATCTTATTCCTGGATTCAATAAGTGGAACATCTCTGTGCTCATTGGTCAGAGTGAAGAATGACGTCATGCTGTTCTTGACTCAACATCAGGTTTATTTGCAGGTCTGGATGCTAACCGTGTGTCTGATTGTGTTTCCTGCAGCTGTCTGATTCATGAGCTGAGGGATCAGCTCACGTTCTTGTAAAGAAAGCCCTCGGCTCGGAGTAAAAAATGACCGCCGCAGTGAACGGAGAGGATTCTTTTCCTTCCCGGAGCGTCTTTGAGCTGGATTACAGCTCCACATCAGTACAGCTGCAGCTCGTCGGGCTCGGCTTCGGCTTCTACGCCCTCGTCTTCCTCCTGACTCACTTCCTCTCTGTCCCGCTGTCACACACGTACCGCTCTCTGTCCTCTAAAGAGAAGGTGTGTGGTATTTGGAGTCCTTGCTGCGTAACCAAAAGTCCAGGGTTTGGCGCTGGACCTGATCCTGATACAACGTTGTTCTCTAGTTTGACTCCGTCCACATGGAAGGAGCCAGATTAGGTCTGACTTCAGTTTCAGGACTTTTGGTTCTGTATCATGAAAATGATTTGATCTGTTTCTAATTCCTTATAATGCTGATAATGCTAGTAATGCAGTGCGATGCGTCTGATGCAGGTGTTCTGGTGTTTGGCGGCGACGCGGGCGATCTTCGGTGTCCAAGGCTCATGGGCAGGGTTACGCGTGCTGATGGAGGACGGCCCCTTGTTCAGCGATAAGGTCCTAGGACAGACGGGCTGGTCCTGGTTCACCGTGCTGACCGCCTGCGGGTTCTTCACGTTCGAGAACGTAGCGCTGCACGGCTCCAACCTGGTGTTCCGCTCCTTCGACGCTCCGCTCGCAGCTCATCATGCCTTCGCCCTGGCTGGATTCAGCGGCACCGCGCTACACAAGGACATGGGACACTTCCTGCCTGTCATCACACTGCTGCTGGAGATGAGCACGCCCTTCACCTGCGTCTCCTGGATGCTGCTCAAGGTGAGAGGATCCAGGCTGGAACCAGAGAGGCACATGTTTAATAGTACATTTAATAGAAGCTGTTTATGTGGTTTAATAAAGTGAGGACTGTTTGTGGTCGGAGACACGACCTTGTGTGTGTGTGTGTGTGTGTGTGTGTGTGTGTGTGTGTGTGTGTGTGTGTGTGTGTGTTTAGAAAGAAGAACTGTAACATCTTTAGTTTAGAAAGGAGGAATGAAGTGGGTGGAAGTTTAACTTTAATCACATTCTGTGTCGTAGTTTTCAGATTTTATGTTATGTTCAGTAAATAACATCTTTATTTAAATTATCTCCTGAATTTATTCCTCATCATTTAACCATTAACTAATCAACCCATCTTTCTCTCTCTCCCTCTCTCTCTCTCTCTCCCCCCTCCCTTTCTCTCTTTCCCTCTCCCCCCTCCACCTCTCTCTCTCTCTCTCTCTCTCTCTCTCTCTCCCCCCTCCCTCTCCCTCCCCCCTCTCTCTCTCTCTCTTTCTCTCTCTCTTTCTCTCTGTCTCTGTCTCTCTCTCACCCCCTCCCTCTCACCCCCTCCCCCCTCTCTTTCTGTCTCTCTCTCCCTCTCTCTCCCTCTGTCCCTCTCCCTCCCCCCTCTCTGTCTCCCCCCTCTGTCTCCCTCTCTCTGTCTCTCTCTTTCTCTCTCACCCCCTCTCTCTCTCCCTCTCCCTCCCCCCTCTGTCTCCCCCATCTCTCTCTCTCTCTCCCTCCTTCTCCCTCTCTCCCCCTCCCTCCCCATCCCCCTCCCACCCCCACCCCCCTCTCTCTGTCTCTCTCTCTCGCCCTCCCCCATCTGTCTCCGCCCCCGCTCTTCCGCTCTGGCTCCCTCCCTGCCTCCCTCCCTCCCTCTCTCTCTCTCCCCCTCCCTCTCCCTTTCTCCCCTGCAGGCCGGTTGGTCTCGTACTCTGATGTGGAGAGCGAATCAGTGGTTGATGATCCACATGTTCCACTGCCGCATGGTGTTGACGTACTACATGTGGTGGGTGTGCTGGTGTAACTGGTCTGAGTTGTGTGCGAATGTTCCTCTGCCTCAGTTCCTCATCTTCCTCGTGGGCTTGGTGCTCCTCACGCTCATAATGAACCCTCTGTGGCTTCACAAGAAGACCATGCAGCTCCTCAACCCCATCGACTGGAACTTCAGCGACAAGCCGGCACCGGAGAACGGCCCCGCGGGGGGCAAAGCACACAGGAGCTAAGCTCTCGGACGCCTCGCCTCGCCCCGCCTCGCCTCGCCTCGCCTCGCCCCGCCCTGCTCTAAAGAGACAGTGTTACTGAGCATTATTCTACAGCTTTAACACAGGCTTGAGTTACTAAACCTCAGAGTCAGATTTTCTCTGTGTGCCTTTGAAGTTTAGATGTTAAACATTGGTCATTTATTTACACATTTATGTTAAGGTCAATGTTCCATTACTGGGATGAGATGTGAAAAATAACAGATCAGTGTAGAAGTTTCTATGATCATTGATGTGTATCAATGTTCTGTGTATATAAAACAAATCCAGATATTTCCTGATGGTCGTATTAAAACGAACAAATTAGCACTTAAAAAAATGGCAAATAAAACATTTTACACTAAAACATCTGATCTGCTGCTTCTAGTAAGTGTTATCACAATGTCAGTAGTGTCATGTGGCTCCGTTACACACACACACACACACACACACACACACACACACACACACACACACAGTGTGTCAGGTGGCGTTCTGTCAGCTTGCCAGTTAAAGCTCATGTTCAGATCTGTTTGGTTCCTCCTGAGGTTTACGGCTGAACCCGACGCAGCTCTTCGTCTCCTTCCTCCTTTCACAGGGTTCACGAGATGTTTAAACTTTTTTTACGCTTCCTGTTTCTTATGGACAAAGTAAGAGTTGTGCAGTTCCTCATATTTACACTTCACATGATTAGAGTGTAAAGAAGAAGGAAAACTTTTTTTTTATTTTTCTTCTGAACCTGATGTTTGTGTTTGAAGTATCTGAGTATTAACATCCTGAATGGATTTTTTATTTATTTATTTATTTTATTTAATTTCAATATTATATTTTTTTTTAACGAACCCCTGATTCACAACCGTCGATTACGGTCTAAATGAACAGGTTTTTCTCTCTGATTTTCTTTCTTAATAAAAACAAATGGATTACAAATAATGAATAAAATGCACATGATGGTTTTTCCCCTCTTCCTCTCGGTCTGTACACAGTGCCTTGCGTTCCTTTATTTTGTGCTTTTTTATCTTACACTCACTCCTTTCTCTCGTGACTCCATTCAAACAAACATCAGGATGAATTCTAAACAGTTCCTAATAATTATTTAAACCCTACAGATCCAC
>NC_083469.1:2492500-2495000 GCF_030014155.1 Tachysurus vachellii | reverse complement strand
ACGTGGTAACACTGAGACATGGTAACACTGAGACGTGGTAACACTGAGACGTGGTAACACTGAGACATGGTAACGGTGAGACGTGGTAACACTGAGACGTGGTAACGGTGAGACATGGTAACACTGAGACGTGGTAACACTGAGACGTGGTAACACTGAGACGTGGTAACACTGAGACATGGTAACGGTGAGACGTGGTAACACTGAGACGTGGTAACACTGAGACGTGGTAACGGTGAGACATGGTAACACTGAGACATGGTAACACTGAGACATGGTAACACTGAGACGTGGTAACACTGAGACGTGGTAACACTGAGACATGGTAACGGTGAGACGTGGTAACACTGAGACGTGGTAACACTGAGACATGGTAACACTGAGACATGGTAACGCAGAGACATGGTAACACTGAGACATGGTAACGCTGAGACATGGTAACACTGAGACATGGTAACACTGAGACGTGGTAACACTGAGACATGGTAACACTGAGACATGGTAACACTGAGACGTGGTAACACTGAGACATGGTAACACTGAGACATGGTAACACTGAGACATGGTAACACTGAGACATGGTAACGCAGAGACATGGTAACACTGAGACATGGTAACACTGAGACATGGTAACGCTGAGACATGGTAACACTGAGACGTGGTAACACTGAGACATGGTAACACTGAGACATGGTAACGCTGAGACATGGTAACACTGAGACATGGTAACGCAGATACATGGTAACACTGAGACATGGTAACGGATTAACGCTTATTTATGATGTTATTACAATAAAGGATTACATGTTGATGTTCTCTTTGTTTGTTCTCTGATGTCATCATATTAAAGAGCCACACAGAACTAGAGCCGAGTCGACTTTACTTTGTGGATTTAAGTTTTCTGAAATAGTTTTTCCTGTGATAATGACGTCATACTGTCTGAAATGAACATGAACAGAAAGTATATTTGGATTTGGTGGCTTTACACATGGGGCGTGTAATGTAGTACATTAGAGAAGAATGGTCATGATTCTTTCCACTAGAGGGCAGCAGAGACCTGAACTGAATTTGAACGCATCTCATCTCTATCTCTCGTGGATGTGTGGTTGGGTGTGTGTGTGTGTGTGGAGGGGGTGTGTGTGTGTGTGTGGGTGGGTGGTGTGTGTGTGTGTGTGTGGGTGGGTGGATATGTGTGTGTGTGTGTGTGTGGAGGGGTGTGTGGTTAGGTGGTGGGTGGGTGTGTTTGGGGGGTTGGTGGGTGTGTGTCGGGTGGTGTGTGTGTCTGTGTGTGTGTTGGATGTGTGTGTGTGAATGTGTGTGTGTGTGGAGGGGGGTGTGGTTGGGTGGGTGGTGGGTGGGAGTGTTCGGGGGGTTGGTGGGTGTATGTTTGTGGTGGGTGGGTGGGTTTATGTGTGTGTGTATGTGTGTGTGTTGGTGTGTGTGTTTAGGTGTGTGTGTGTTGGTGTGTGTGTGTGGATGTGTGTGTGTGTCTGTGTGTGTGTTTAGGTGTGTGTATGTTGGTGTGTGTGTGTGGATGTGTGTATGTGTGTGTGTTTAGGTGTGTGTGTTTAGGTGTGTGTGTAGGTGTGTGTATGTTGGTGTGTATGTGTGTGTGTTTAGGTGTGTGTGTAGGTGTGTGTATGTTGGTGTGTGTGTGTGTGCGCGCGTGTGTGTGTGTGTGTGTGCGACACAGATATAGTTTTATATTTGCTGTTTTTATTGACATTTTACTTAAGCAAGTATTTATTTATTTATTTATTTATTTATTTATTTTTCTTTAAAATCCTTTTCCTTGTTCAGGTTTTCTGTCATGTTCAGGTTTGTTATCTGTCTCCACATTTACACTGAAGGTTAAAAGCCTGTTTCCTCTGACACCAGAGATCACTACAGTGTCATGTCACTAGTCACTAGTGCACGTGTCATGTGTCATGGGCCAGGAATCAGTGCACTACAATTAGTGTACAGTGATAAGATGGATTAAAGTGCACTAAGTAGTCATGGTGTCACTCACTAGACCATCTAGGGCACTAATAAGTGTGTAGGGAGCCACTGGGTGTCTGGATCACGTGACGCTCTGTGGCACGCACGCGTTTAGTCCGCCCCGAGGCGCCGGGGGAATGTGATCGACGTGCGGTGCGACCAATGGCAAGCCGAGCTTTCTGACGTCTCCGCCAATAGGCGCGCGGTTAGGGGGCGGGACCCGGAGTGTGGGAGGAAAAAAAAAGTGGCAGCGTTTTAGAAAATGGGGAAAAAGTAGGAATTCGTCCAGCTGATAAAGTCCACAGTGAGCGTGATTCCTGTTCTTCATCTGTCCTGGGGAACGTTTACAGACTGTTCACTGTTAAAACTCTGGGATGTTGGTGAGTAACTGCGAAGAAATGCGTGTTGGGTTTTTATGTGGAATTCCTTAAAGGGAAATCTTCCTGGAGTTGGGAATGTGATGGGAAAAGTTGGGAATGTGATGGGAAAAGTTGGGAATGTGATGGGAAAAGTTGGGAAC
>NC_083469.1:2482500-2485000 GCF_030014155.1 Tachysurus vachellii | reverse complement strand
CTGCTTTTCTTCTGCTACTTGTTACGACTCGCCGTGAAGCTCCGTCATTAGTCAGCTTCCTTTTGTTGTGTGTGTGTGTGTGTGTGTGTGTGTGTGTGTCATCGTGGTTGTTCTCCTCCTCCCTCTCTCTGAGGATCTGTAAAGCAGGAGACAAAACACAGTCTGAGGAACATCTGAAGCGTGTGGAAGAATTCGGCCATGTCTGATGGGCACACCGTGGTGTGTTAGCATGAAAAACAGGAAGTGAAGCGCACGGAACAGGAAGTCAATTCTGTGGATAATGAATAGAATCTAAATCTTTGCTGTGTGAGCTTCTATTTTACAGTCGTGAGAGCTGAGCTAATGCTAATGCTAATTTAGCACGTGTTTAATTCCTCTTAAATAAAAACAAAACGCACGATATACCGAGGTGTCTCCGTAAGTCCATCCACAACACCTCCAACCTATTCCCTCACTCCATCCGCTACATACTGCTCCTTACACAAACAAGCCCAGGTGAGAACAGAGCTGAGGAAGATGAAGGTGAAGAAGGCTACAGGTCTAGACAGCGTCAGCTCCAGGCTCCTTACTGTACGACCCGTGTAGACCAGCTGTGTGCCACGTAGTTGTACATAATTGGTCTGAGCCTGAAAATGTGGAAGGTGCCACAGCTGTGGAAGACGTCCTGATCGGTACTGGTACTAAAGACGTCATGCTCAAAAGTCTTTGGGGACTTCAGACCAGTAGCACTGACCTCAAATCTAATGAAGACGTATGAGAAGATCATCTCAGAGCTCTGGTGAACCCAAAGCACACACGTGTGTGTGTGTGTGTGTGTGTATCTTCACCTGTGTCTTATAACCTTTCTGTCTCGTGTGTGTGTGTATGTGTGTGTCTTCACCTGTGTCTCGTATCCTTTTTGTCTCTTGTGTGTGTGTGTGTGTGTGTGTGTGTATGTGTGTGTCTTCACCTGTGTCTCGTATCCTTTTTGTCTCTTGTGTGTGTGTGTGTGTGTGTATGTGTGTGTCTTCACCTGTGTCTCGTATCCTTTTTGTCTCTTGCAGGTGTGTGTGTGTGTGTGTGTGTGTGTGTGTCTTCTCCTGTGTCTCGTATCCTTTCTGTCTCGTGTGTGTGTGTGTGTGTGTGTGTGTGTATGTGTGTGTCTTCACCTGTGTCTCGTATCCTTTTTGTCTCGTGTGTGTGTGTGTGTGTGTGTGTGTGTATGTGTGTGTCTTCACCTGTGTCTTATATCCTTTCTGTGTCTTGCAGGTGTGTGTGTGTGTGTGTGTGTGTGTGTCTTCTCCTGTGTCTCGTATCCTTTCTGTCTCGTGTGTGTGTGTGTGTGTGTGTGTGTGTGTGTGTGTGTGTACCTTCACCTGTGTCTTATATCCTTTCTGTGTCTTGCAGGTGTGTGTGTGTGTGTGTGTGTGTCTTCTCCTGTGTCTCGTATCCTTTTTGTCTCGTGTGTGTGTGTGTGTGTGTGTGTGTGTGTGTGTGTGTGTACCTTCACCTGTGTCTTATATCTTTTCTGTCTCTTGCAGGTGTGTGTGTGTGTGTGTGTGTGTGTGTGTGTGTGTGTGTGTGTACCTTCACCTGTGTCTTATATCCTTTCTGTCTCTTGCAGGTGTGTGTGTGTGTCTTCACCTGTGTCTCGTATCCTTTTTGTCTCTTGTGTGTGTGTGTGTGTGTGTGTGTGTGTACCTTCACCTGTGTCTTATATCCTTTCTGTGTCTTGCAGGTGTGTGTGTGTGTGTGTGTGTGTGTGTCTTCACCTGTGTCTCGTATCCTTTTTGTCTCGTGTGTGTGTGTGTGTGTGTGTGTACCTTCACCTGTGTCTTATATCCTTTCTGTGTCTTGCAGGTGTGTGTGTGTGTGTGTGTGTGTGTGTGTGTGTGTGTCTTCACCTGTGTCTCGTATCCTTTTTGTCTCTTGTGTGTGTGTGTGTGTGTGTGTGTGTACCTTCACCTGTGTCTCATATCCTTTCTGTCTCTTGCAGGTGTGTGTGTGTGTGTCTTCACCTGTGTCTCGTATCCTTTTTGTCTCGTGTGTGTGTGTGTGTGTGTGTGTACCTTCACCTGTGTCTTATATCTTTTCTGTCTCTTGCAGGTGTGTGTGTGTGTGTGTGTGTGTGTGTGTACCTTCACCTGTGTCTTATATCTTTTCTGTCTCTTGCAGGTGTGTGTGTGTGTGTGTGTGTGTGTGTGTGTGTACCTTCACCTGTGTCTTATATCCTTTCTGTCTCTTTCTGTATTTATTTGTGAATGCCTTCCTGCTCATTTGTGGATCGCGTTCTGTGCATTTGTGGATTTGAAACATTTCTAACGTCAAGACGTGCACAAGAATCCACAAATAGGTGGACTCCGCCCACCGTCTACTCCAGCCAATAGACCGTGCCACGATTGGTCAGCGCCACGAGACCGTTGTCCGATTGGCTGGAGTAAATAAATAAATAAATAAATACAATTAAATATATATTTATAAATATATTTTTTTTATTTGCAAATCCCATTTTATTTATTTG
>NC_083469.1:2470000-2475000 GCF_030014155.1 Tachysurus vachellii | reverse complement strand
TGAAGAGATTTACACCCGTCTCTTACACAAGCACTTCGTGAACAACTTCTTCTCTTCTCTCCCTCCTTTTTCCGGCTCTGTACGTCGCTTCCTTCATATCGCGTTGCCGCTCAATCTTTCAGCAGAAGAAGAGTAGGGTTTTTTTTCCAGCAGCTGTAGCTACACGCTGGTGTACGTAACGATAGCGTGCTTGAACCTAGCAACGAGGAGAAGATTTTATTTTTCTTCAAAGCATTTTTTTCCTCACATTCTATCTGTACGTTCACAACCGCTTGCTATTGACGGTCTGTCTTCCTGTGGTGTTTTTTATGATCGTTGTGGTGATGGATTTTACCACAGAGTTTTTGTTTTTATTATTATTATTATTATTATTATTATTATTATAAAACAAACCTGTTCTAAACCTGAGAGAAACTCTGTACTCGTGTTCCACACGTGAACAGAAGAGAGATTTGGCTGAACGTGTGTTGTGACGTCATTTTGTAAAATCACAAGATTCGATTTAATTTTATTGCGTAGAGCTTTTAACAATGACATTGTCTCAAAGCAGCTTCACAGAACATTCATTCATTCATCTTCTACCACTTATCCGAACTACCTCGGGTCACGGGGAGCCTGTGCCTATCTCAGGCGTCATCGGGCATCAAGGCAGGATACACCCTGGACGGAGTGCCAACCCATCACAGGGCACACACACACACTCTCATTCACTCACGCAATCACACACTACGGACAATTTTCCGGAGATGCCAATCAACCTACCAATCAACCTCCCCGAGGCACGGGGAGAACATGCAAACTCCACACACAGGCGGGAATCGAACCCCGACCCTGGAGGTGTGAGGCGAACGTGCAAACCACTAAGCCACCGTGCCCCCCCCGCTTCACAGAACATAAGAAATATAATACAGAAAGTTTATTATACATAGATTAATTTTAGACTTATGTGGTTGTATTTATCCCCAGTGAGAGAGAGAGAGAGAGAGAGAGAGATGCACAGAGGGACACAGAGTCATGGAGAGACGAAAACAAAAGAGAGAAAGGTTGAGGGAGAGGAGTGATATGTTCTTCTGTCCAGCTGTAGTTGGGAATCCCCTCCTGCAGAAGGACTCTGGGGAAACCCGTCCCTGTTCTTGCTCCAAATCCGTTTCCTGTTCAGATAATTCTGTTTCCTGTCTTTACAGTTCACATGCCTGTGTGTGTGTGCCAACATTCCCCCCATAAAATTCCACAAAAACAACCATATTAACCACCGTTTACTGCCTGTTTTGTGCTCCGTCCAGTACACATCTCACTTCCTGTCCAGCTCCAGCCACACCACACTGGTCTGAGTGACAGAAGCTGTTGATTCAGTGTTGTTCGGTAACGTGAAGCCGCTGGTGAATAATTTTTTGCAACATCACGTCATGCAGTGTTTGGTGACCTGTTTCAATGTTTGAGATGTTAGCACTGTGCTTTGTTAACAAACTCCTCAGCGACTCTTTTTATTCAGTCCCTCCAGAATGAACACAAAATCTGGATTAGCTAGAAGTTGTTCAGATTTAGCCAGATTAGCTAGAAGTTGTTCAGATTTAGCCAGATTAGCTAGGAGGTGTTCAGGTTTAGCCAGATTAGCTAGGAGGTGTTCAGGTTTAGCCAGATTAGCTAGGATGTGTTTCAGATTTAGCCAGATTAGCTAGGAGGTGTTTCAGATTTAGCCAGATTAGCTAGACGTTGTTCAGGTTTAGACAGATTAGCTAGGAGGTGTTCAGATTTAGCCAGATTAGCTAGGAGGTGTTTCAGATTTAGCCAGATTAGCTAGACGTTGTTCAGGTTTAGCCAGATTAGCTAGGAGGTGTTCAGATTTAGACAGATTAGCTAGGAGGTGTTCAGATTTAGCCAGATTAGCTAGGAGGTGTTTCAGATTTAGCCAGATTAGCTAGGAGGTGTTTCAGATTTAGCCAGATTAGCTAGACGTTGTTCAGGTTTAGACAGATTAGCTAGGAGGTGTTCAGATTTAGACAGATTAGCTAGGAGGTGTTTCAGATTTAGCCAGATTAGCTAGACGTTATTCAGGTTTAGACAGATTAGCTAGAAGTTGTTCAGATTTAGACAGATTAGCTAGGAGGTGTTCAGATTTAGCCAGATTAGCTAGGAGGTGTTCAGATTTAGCCAGATTAGCTAGGAGGTGTTTCAGATTTAGCCAGATTAGCTAGGAGGTGTTCAGATTTAGCCAGATTATCTAGGAGGTGTTCAGATTTAGCCAGATTAGCTAGGATGTGTTTCAGATTTAGCCAGATTAGCTAGAAGTTGTTCAGATTTAGCCAGATTAGCTAGAAGTTGTTCAGATTTAGCCAGATTAGCTAGACGTTGTTCAGGTTTAGCCAGATTAGCTAGACGTTGTTCAGATTTAGCCAGATTAGCTAGGAGGTGTTCAGATTTAGCCAGATTAGCTAGAAGTTGTTCAGATTTAGCCAGATTAGCTAGAAGTTGTTCAGATTTAGCCAGATTAGCTAGGAGGTGTTCAGGTTTAGCCAGATTAGCTAGGAGGTGTTCAGGTTTAGCCAGATTAGCTAGGAGGTGTTCAGGTTTAGCCAGATTAGCTAGGATGTGTTTCAGATTTAGCCAGATTAGCTAGGAGGTGTTCAGATTTAGCCAGATTAGCTAGAAGTTGTTCAGATTTAGCCAGATTAGCTAGAAGTTGTTCAGATTTAGCCAGATTAGCTAGAAGTTGTTCAGATTTAGCCAGATTACCTAGAAGTTGTTCAGATTTAGCCAGATTAGCTAGGAAGTGTTTCAGATTTAGACAGATTAGATAGGAGGTGTTCAGATTTAGACAGATTAGCTAGGAGGTGTTCAGATTTAGACAGATTAGCTAGGAGGTGTTCAGATTTAGCCAGATTAGCTAGGAGGTGTTCAGATTTAGCCAGATTAGCTAGGAGGTGTTTCAGATTTAGCCAGATTAGCTAGGAGGTGTTCAGATTTAGCCAGATTAGCTAGGAGGTGTTCAGATTTAGCCAGATTAGCTAGGATGTGTTTCAGATTTAGCCAGATTAGCTAGAAGTTGTTCAGATTTAGCCAGATTAGCTAGAAGTTGTTCAGATTTAGCCAGATTAGCTAGACGTTGTTCAGGTTTAGCCAGATTAGCTAGACGTTGTTCAGATTTAGCCAGATTAGCTAGACGTTGTTCAGATTTAGCCAGATTAGCTAGGAGGTGTTCAGATTTAGCCAGATTAGCTAGAAGTTGTTCAGATTTAGCCAGATTAGCTAGGAGGTGTTCAGATTTAGACAGATTAGCTAGGTGGTGTTCAGATTTAGCCAGATTAGCTAGGAGGTGTTTCAGATTTAGCCAGATTAGCTAGACGTTGTTCAGGTTTAGCCAGATTAGCTAGAAGTTGTTCAGATTTAGCCAGATTAGCTAGGAGGTGTTCAGATTTAGACAGATTAGCTAGGAGGTGTTCAGATTTAGCCAGATTAGCTAGGAGGTGTTTCAGATTTAGCCAGATTAGCTAGACGTTGTTCAGGTTTAGCCAGATTAGCTAGAAGTTGTTCAGATTTAGACAGATTAGCTAGGAGGTGTTCAGATTTAGCCAGATTAGCTAGGAGGTGTTTCAGATTTAGCCAGATTAGCTAGGAGGTGTTCAGATTTAGCCAGATTAGCTAGGAGGTGTTTCAGATTTAGCCAGATTAGCTAGGAGGTGTTCAGATTTAGCCAGATTAGCTAGGAGGTGTTTCAGATTTAGCCAGATTAGCTAGCCCAAGATTACACGATTTTGCAATTTCTGAAATGTAACACAAACTCCACAACATTCTGAGAATTTTGAGAATGCGTCACATGCCACGATAATCGCATAAACAACTTCCGGGGTGACTGATTACCGGTTCTTCTTCACAGCAGAACGCTCTCCAGATGCCACATGATCTTTAGCTTCTGAGCACATTTTCATCGGGAACGTCTTCAGTTCCACCCTGTAAATTACAGCTGTTCCGGATCTTTCCGCACTTCCTCCTCCTCAAAACACTGGTGTGGGGAAGTGGCTTTATAAATAGCTGCAGGCTTGAGAGTGATGAAGGAGGCAGCGAGCCTGAACCACAACTCCACTCCAAGTGGTTCTAAGAATAAGGAGGTTGTAGACGTTCACATTCCTCATGGCACCTCGAAGAAAATCTCCACTTCGCTCCACTCTCAGAGTATTTCTCACACGCTGTCGCTTTTAGAACAAAGAGAAAGATCGACACTTGTAAAAACGAGCTTATTCAGATTAAAACAATACATTTTCATCCTGCTCCCAATGTTAATTGTATTAATAAAAAAAAATAAAAAAAACTGTCATTTGAGACACTAGCAAGTTATTAGCAATTAGCCGAGTTGCTCAGATTTAGCTTTATTAGCTAGCGAGTGTATGGATTTAGCTTGATTAGCTAAGGAGTTGCTCAGATTTAGCTTTATTAGCTAGCAAGTGTATGGATTTAGCTTGATTAGCTAAGGAGTTGCTCAGATTTAGCTTGATTAGCTAGCGAGTGTATGGATTTAGCTTGATTAGCTAAGGAGTTGCTCAGATTTAGCTTTATTAGCTAGCAAGTGTATGGATTTAGCTTGATTTGCTAAGGAGTTGCTCAGATTTAGCTTTATTAGCTAGCAAGTGTATGGATTTAGCTTGATTAGCTAAGGAGTTGCTCAGATTTAGCTTGATTAGCTAGCGAGTGTATGGATTTAGCTTGATTAGCTAAGAAGTTGCTCAGATTTAGCTTTATTAGCTAGCAAGTGTATGGATTTAGCTTGATTAGCTAAGGAGTTGCTCAGATTTAGCTTTATTAGCTAGCGAGTGTATGGATTTAGCTTGATTAGCTAAGGAGTTGCTCAGATTTAGCTTTATTAGCTAGCAAGTGTATGGATTTAGCTTGATTAGCTAAGGAGTTGCTCAGATTTAGCTTTATTAGCTAGCGAGTGTATGGATTTAGCTTGATTAGCTAAGGAGTTGCTCAGATTTAGCTTTATTAGCTAGCGAGTGTATGGATTT
>NC_083469.1:2450000-2465000 GCF_030014155.1 Tachysurus vachellii | reverse complement strand
CATGAGATTTTACACACACACACACACACACACACACACATATACATATACACACACACACACACACACACACACACACACATATACACACACACGCACACACTGGTACAGATATGAGGATTTAGGACGTTTGATTGTATGATTATTTCTGCCTTCCAGATCCAGATGAAGTTATTTATGACGACGTTCCGAGGGAGAATTCGGGATCCACTACAGGTCAGCGTGTCTGTCTGTCTGTCTGTCTGTCTGTCTGTCTGTCTGTCTGTCTGTATTTCTATGACTTCTCCATTTCACTGCACTAACTCGCTGTCTTCTGCCTCTGTGGTGTCTTTATACGCTTTGAGTCAAAATACATTTCTAAATCTGTTCATTTTGTTTGTATTAAAGCAAAGAATGACAGAAAAGTTGTTCATTATCATGATTCATTAGCACAATGTAATGCTACTGACTTCAAACTACTGAACTTCTAAACTGATAAAGAAAACCTCATAGAATCTGAGCAAGCTTAAAACTACTGAACTTCAGCACAGCTCGAGCTGATCATTTCAAACCACTATCAAATTACAAAGTACTAATTTAAAACTTCCATTCAGTTATCTAGATGTATTTATTTATTTATTTGTTTGTTTGTTTTATTATTTAATTTATTTTATTATAAAATTAAAATGTAATATGATAAAGCTGATAAAGAACAGTATTATACTCGACTGCAAACCACTAAATTTAACTGATAATCAATTAAACTGTAACGAACCGAACTGCAGCACGGCTCAGTCTGATCATTTTAAATCAGTAAACTACTGAAACACTGAAATCACACCACTAGGCTGATCAACTCAGACTTCTAAAGTGAAACTGAGATTAATAACTCTACTGAACTGTCTGACTCTACTGAACTGTCTGACTCTACTGAACTGTCTGACTCTACTGAACTGTCTGACTCTAATGAACTGTCTGACTCTAATGAACTGTCTGACTCTACTGAACTGTCTGACTCTACTGAACTGTCTGACTGTGACTCTACTGAACTGTCTGACTGTGACTCTACTGAACTGTCTGACTCTACTGAACTGTCTGACTCTACTGAACTGTCTGACTCTACTGAACTGTCTGACTCTAATGAACTGTCTGACTCTAATGAACTGTCTGACTCTACTGAACTGTCTGACTCTACTGAACTGTCTGACTGTGACTCTACTGAACTGTCTGACTGTGACTCTACTGAACTGTCTGACTCTACTGAACTGTCTGACTCTACTGAACTGTCTGACTGTGACTCTACTGAACTGTCTGACTGTGACTCTACTGAACTGTCTGACTCTACTGAACTGTCTGACTGTGACTCTACTGAACTGTCTGACTCTACTGAACTGTCTGACTCTACTGAACTGTCTGACTGTGACTCTACTGAACTGTCTGACTCTACTGAACTGTCTGACTCTACTGAACTGTCTGACTCTACTGAACTGTCTGACTGTGACTCTACTGAACTGTCTGACTGTGACTCTACTGAACTGTCTGACTCTACTGAACTGTCTGACTCTACTGAACTGTCTGACTGTGACTCTACTGAACTGTCTGACTGTGACTCTACTGAACTGTCTGACTCTACTGAACTGTCTGACTGTGACTCTACTGAACTGTCTGACTCTACTGAACTGTCTGACTCTACTGAACTGTCTGACTCTACTGAACTGTCTGACTCTACTGAACTGTCTGACTCTAATGAACTGTCTGACTCTACTGAACTGTCTGACTGTGACTCTACTGAACTGTCTGACTCTACTGAACTGTCTGACTCTAATGAACTGTCTGACTGTGACTCTACTGAACTGTCTGACTCTACTGAACTGTCTGACTCTACTGAACTGTCTGACTCTACTGAACTGTCTGACTCTAATGAACTGTCTGACTCTACTGAACTGTCTGACTGTGACTCTACTGAACTGTCTGACTCTACTGAACTGTCTGACTCTAATGAACTGTCTGACTGTGACTCTACTGAACTGTCTGACTCTACTGAACTGTCTGACTCTACTGAACTGTCTGACTCTAATGAACTGTCTGACTCTACTGAACTGTCTGACTCTACTGAACTGTCTGACTCTACTGAACTGTCTGACTGTGACTCTACTGAACTGTCTGACTAATGAACTGTCTGACTGTGACGCTACTGAACTGTCTGACTCTGCTGAACTTTCGGACTCTACTGAACTGTCTGACTCTACTGAACTGTCTGACTCTACTGAACTGTCTGACTGTGACTCTACTGAACTGTCTGACTCTAATGAACTGTCTGACTGTGACTCTACTGAACTGTCTGACTCTAATGAACTGTCTGACTGTGACTCTACTGAACTGTCTGACTCTGCTGAACTTTCGGACTCTACTGAACTGTCTGACTTTACTGAACTGTCTGACTTTACTGAACTGTCTGACTTTACTGAACTGTCTGACTTTACTGAACTGTCTGACTTTACTGAACTGTCTGACTGTGACTCTACTGAACTGTCTGACTTTACTGAACTGTCTGACTGTGACTCTACTGAACTGTCTGACTTTACTGAACTGTCTGACTGTGACTCTACTGAACTGTGTCTCTACTGAACTGTCTGACTGTGACTCTACTGAACTGTCTGACTCTACTGAACTGTCTGACTTTACTGAACTGTCTGACTCTACTGAACTGTCTGACTCTACTGAACTGTCTGACTGTGACTACTGAACTGTCTGACTGTGACTACTGAACTGTCTGACTGTGACTACTGAACTGTCTGACTCTAATGAACTGTCTGACTGTGACGCTACTGAACTGTCTGACTCTACTGAACTGTCTGACTGTGACTCTACTGAACTGTCTGACTTTACTGAACTGTCTGACTGTGACTCTACTGAACTGTCTGACTTTACTGAACTGTCTGACTCTAATGAACTGTCTGACTGTGACTCTACTGAACTGTCTGACTCTACTGAACTGTCTGACTAATGAACTGTCTGACTGACTCTACTGAACTGTCGGACTCTACTGAACTGTCTGACTCTACTGAACTGTCTGACTCTACTGAACTGTCTGACTAATGAACTGTCTGACTGTGACTCTACTGAACTGTCTGACTCTACTGAACTGTCTGACTCTAATGAACTGTGTGACTCTGACGCTACTGAACTGTCTGACTCTAATGAACTGTCTGACTGTAATGCTACTGAACTGTCTGACTCTACTGAACTGTCTGACTCTACTGAACTGTCTGACTCTACTGAACTGACTGACTCTAATGAACTAACTGACTGACTCTAATGAACTGTCTGACTGTGACTCTACTGAACTGTCTGACTCTAATGAACTGTCTGACTGTGAACCTAATGAACTGTCTGACTGTGACTCTACTGAACTGTCTGACTCTAATGAACTGTCTGACTGTGACGCTACTGAACTGTCTGACTCTGCTGAACTTTCGGACTCTACTGAACTGTCTGACTCTACTGAACTGTCTGACTGTGACTTTACTGAACTGTCTGACTTTACTGAACTGTCTGACTTTACTGAACTGTCTGACTGTGACTCTACTGAACTGTCTGACTCTACTGAACTGTCTGACTGTGACTCTACTGAACTGTCTGACTGTGACTCTACTGAACTGTCTGACTCTACTGAACTGTCTGACTCTACTGAACTGTCTGACTGTGACTCTACTGAACTGTCTGACTGTGAATCTACTGAACTGTCTGACTCTACTGAACTGTCTGACTTTACTGAACTGTCTGACTGTGACTCTACTGAACTATCTGACTCTACTGAACTGTCTGACTCTACTGAACTGTCTGACTGTCTGACTTTACTGAACTGTCTGACTCTACTGAACTGTCTGACTGTGACTCTACTGAACTGTCTGACTGTGACGCTACTGAACTGTCTGACTCTAATGAACTGTCTGACTCTACTGAACTGTCTTGACTTTACTGAACTGTCTAACTCTACTGAACTGTCTGACTGTGACTCTACTGAACTGTCTGACTGTGACTCTACTGAACTGTCTGACTCTAATGAACTGTCTGACTACTGAACTGTCTGACTGTGACTCTACTGAACTGTCTGACTCTAATGAACTGTCTGACTCTAATGAACTGTCTGACTGTGACTCTACTGAACTGTCTGACTCTACTGAACTGTCTGACTCTAATGAACTGTCTGACTCTACTGAACTGTCTGACTCTACTGAACTGTCTGACTGTGACTCTACTGAACTGTCTGACTCTAATGAACTGTCTGACTCTACTGAACTGTCTGACTGTGACTCTACTGAACTGTCTGACTCTACTGAACTGTCTGACTGTGACTCTACTGAACTGTCTGACTTTACTGAACTGTCTGACTGTCTGACTTTACTGAACTGTCTGACTACTGAACTGTCTGACTGTGACTCTACTGAACTGACTGTGACTCTACTGAACTGTCTGATTTTACTGAACTGTCTGACTTTACTGAACTGTCTGACTGTGACTCTACTGAACTGACTGTGACTCTACTAAACTGTCTGAATTTACTGAACTGTCTGACTTTACTGAACTGTCTGACTGTGACTCTACTGAACTATCTGACTTTACTGAACTGTCTGACTTTACTGAACTGTCTGACTGTGACTCTACTGAACTATCTGACTCTACTGAACTGTCTGACTCTACTGAACTGTCTGACTGTCTGACTTTACTGAACTGTCTGACTCTACTGAACTGTCTGACTGTGACTCTACTGAACTGTCTGACTGTGACTCTACTGAACTGTCTGACTTTACTGAACTGTCTGACTTTACTGAACTGTCTGACTGTGACTCTACTCAACTGTCTGACTCTACTGAACTGTCTGACTCTACTGAACTGTCTGACTTTACTGAACTGTCTGACTGTGACTCTACTGAACTGTCTGACTTTACTGAACTGTCTGACTTTACTGAACTGTCTGACTTTACTGAACTGTCTGACTTTACTGAACTGTCTGACTGTGACTCTACTGAACTGTCTGACTTTACTGAACTGTCTGACTGACTCTACTGAACTGTCTGACTCTACTGAACTGTCTGACTTTACTGAACTGTCTGACTGTGACTCTACTGAACTGTCTGACTGTGACTCTACTGAACAGTCTGACTTTACTGAACTGTCTGTCTCTACTGAACTGTCTGACTGTGACTACTGAACTGTCTGACGGTGACTCTACTGAACTGTCCGACTCTACTGAACTGTCCGACTCTACTGAACTGTCTGACTCTACTGAACTGTCTGTCTCTACTGAACTGTCTGACTGTGACTACTGAACTGTGACTCTACTGAACTGTCTGACTGTGTCTCTACTGAACTGTCTGTCTCTACTGAACTGTCTGACTGTGACTACTGAACTGTGACTCTACTGAACTGTCTGACTGTGACTCTACTGAACTGTCTGACTCTACTGAACTGTCTGACTCTACTGAACTGTGACTCTACTGAACTTTGACTCTACTGAACTGTGTCTCTACTGAGCTCAAACTACTGAACTGTTAATAACCTTATCCATCCATCAAACTGTTTACATGCTGTTTTCACACACTGGTAGCACATGCGGTCTCACATTTCAGTCTTTTTCTGTTGTGCACAACACTTTACATTATCTCATGTAACTGCTGCTATAATACTAATGTGTTTATTCACGTAATATTGTTGAACATACAGTATTTACACTGGTCAGTGCTGATTCTGTTTATTGTCTTTTGTGTGATGTCTTGTAACTTTACGTCTGCACTGTCTTTGTCCTGCACTGTCTTGTCTGTCTTTTTGTCTTGTCCTGCACTTTGTACACCAGGTTGTACAGATGCACTTTATGTATCTAGGACTAACTTACTAAGTCCTTATAGCTCTGTCTTTGTTTTATAGCACCACAATCCTGTAGAAACGTTGTCTCATGTCACTGTGTACTGTAACAGCTATATATGGTTGTAATGACAATAAAAGCTTCTTGACTTGACTTGTTAAACTCTACTAAAGTCAAACTACTGAACTGATTGACTCAGACTAATAAACTAATAAGTTGCTCGTTTCAATATACCAAACTGTCCAAATGACTATACTGAACTCAAACTGCTGAATAGAATGAAACTACTAACCTGCTAAAATCAAGCCACTGAAAAACTTAAAATGTGCACAGTGCTCAGCTCAAACTAATCACTACTCCCAGTATTACACTCAACCGAAACTGCTGAAACTCAAACTTCTTAACTCAACCTCATAAATGAACCAATCGAAGGTACTGAATCAGCACCAAATACTGAACCGCTGCCTTTTACTAACATTTAGTTTAGCATGTCAAATTTGTGGTGAAGTTCGTCCGATCAGCATGTCTAAATGTGGAAGAGGTGTGTGTGTGTGTGTGTGTGAGTGTGAGAGAGAGAGAAAGAGCTGAGATTCTAATAATACTCCAGTAAAAACTTGTATATTTACTTTCACTTCCTTAGAAAAAAGTAAAGGATATGGTGATGGTGGTGATTTTAAATGTGTGTGTGTGTGTGTGTGTGTGTGTGTGTGTGTGTGTGTGCAGACGTGGATGAGATGATCTATGATGATGTGGAGCTGGGTGAGGAGGGAGGCAGCAGCTCCGTGGAGAACGGCTGGAGCTCCAGTGAGTTCGAGAGCTACGACGAGGAGAGCGATGGAGAGAGCGGGAACGGAGAGAACGGCCTCCTCCCCAATGCCTTCATCCGCCGACACACACCCAGCACCAAAACACACGTATGTGTACACACACACACACACTGCTTCATACACCAACACACACAAGTACACAATATAACGAGTAATAATCCAGAAAATAAAAATAATTCGTGTAGAGCTTTATTACACACACATTGTGTAGCAGGTTTGTAGATGAAAATATGTGACAATAATTCGTCCATCTTCAGTTCCGTAAAAATCTTTGAATTCTTTAAGAATGAATCAACAGAAACCCAATCAGAACCTGAACGGCGCCTCTTTGCCTCGTATCAGGTGAAAACCAGGACGTAGAGACACTTAACACAAACGACTCTGTAGATAGAGTCAGGAGACAAAACGCTGAACATCACGGAAGTGCGCGGTGTAGAGAGGGGGAAATACGTCACGCTGAAACATTAGAGGAAGTCGGATACGGACGAAGGAACGTCTGGTGGACTACAGGACAAAGTTAAACAGAGCAAAAAAGATGAGAAAGCTGTGAAAGATAACAGAAGCTGCTCGGGTGCAGAAGCACAGAGACGAACTTTTTTCCTCACTGACGTGAAAGCGTGAGACGAGACGTTATTTAAAGCGGTCGCACGCCGGATTTATCCAATCAGGGTTGTTGATGCGTGAATATGCAAATGAGAAGAAGGTTACAGCAGGGTTTAGGAATGTACAGTGTGACACAAGGGCAGATTCTGAAGAGCCAGGATTCAGTGTTAACCCCGGGGGGGCAGTAGGAGTGGTGTGAAACCTCTGACCATATAAACCCTTCATATACTACACTTACAAATTATGTGTATGTTTATTGCTAACGCTGAGAGAGAGAGAGTTATTTATTTATTTATGATGCACATTAGACATTGCATATTTTGAATGTAATTAAATATATGAACATGATTTTTTTGCATATGGAGACTAATATATTTTGGGCTTTGTATCTGGCACACTGTTGCTAGGCAACAAGGAAATATGAACGCTGAACATTCTAACGGCGGGTTAAGTACAAGTTAATGTACTAGACAAACAACACTGTTCCTTAACACAACGTCTCTAGATTTTAAAAAGACTATTAAGGGAACGTTCATATAGGATGATGAGAAACGTTGCAGCAGCGTTGTAGAAATGTTTAAAATGTTACGCCTCGGAAAATCTGACAAATAAATTTTGCTAAGATAAAAAAAAAAAAGGCAACATAAAAGCAACCACATGGGTCTGTGTGTGTGTGTGTGTGTGTGTGTGTGTGTGTGTGATGCCTCGCTCTGCTGCTTTCTACGCAGCTCTCTCAAGATCTGACTCGCTTGAAAGAGCATTATGAGCGCAAGGTGAAAGATCTCATGACGAATGCAGTGGGCGCGGTTGAGCTGCAGCAGCTCAGACACAAACATGAGCAGAAGGTAAAAAAATAATAATAAAAATAAATAAATTCCTCCATCCGTCCGTCCGTCCATCCATCCATCCATCCATCCATCCTGTTTCTTCCCCTGTTAACACCCTGCTGGTGGTGGGTCTCTTGTCTTTCATGTCAATTCTCACCTCCCTGCATCAGCGCTATGGTAGCATGCTAGCATTAGCGTCTCTGAGCTACGTTTCCATTCCAAATGTTTACGTCAATATTTACAACAATAAAAAATATACTGTAAGTAAATAAATAATCCTAACTAACAACTGGAGTTCCCTAATGGCTAAGTCTCTGTCTCTGGAATTTATTAGCAAAGTTTACCTACACTCCATGCTAACTATCTGATTTGCTTGCTGGCTAGTGCTAGTTTTTTTGTAGTTTAAAAATATGTAGGATTAAAACTTTTTGTCCTTTTATCGACTAGTTTGTTTTTAAACTAGCTAGCAAATCGGTATGACTCTCATAATGTATCTCGGTTTAATAAAGCTAGTTGATCGATACTGCTAACTGTTAAATAAGACATCAGTGTAAAAGCTACGTAGTCAATCAGCTCGTTTATGAAACAGCGTAAGATTTATTTACACGCTGACTAGCTACTAAACATGCTAGTATGTGTGCAAAGTGACTAGTGAATAACAGTTTAGTGTGATGTCACGATAAAAGTGCTAAATAAAAAACGAATTAGCAAAAAACTTAGCATGTGTTAGCATGTGTAGCTAGACAACACAGCATCTGTTTTGAAGGAAACTGACAAAAACATAGAAAACTGCCGTGTGGTAACATGCAGAAACTGGAATCCATGTGAGGGGAAAAAATCAATACAAACAGGTGGATGGAAACTTCTGTGTTTGATGTGTGTGTCTCTGTTGGTTCTTCTAACTTGTGTCGCTTTGCATGTCATTAATGTGTTGTGTACGTGTTGTGTAGTGACTGCTCCAGCAGATTCAAGACAACTTCTCTTGTCAAGACAGACAGGCGGGTAAACAGACTGACAGCAGGCAATCATACTGGATGATGGAGAGGATAGAGCAATTGAAATAGAGCGAGAGAGAGAGAGAAATTAGTCCACATTACATTACTCTACACTACACAAGACTAAACTACACTACAGTACTTTACAGTACACTACAGTACACAAGACTACACTACTCTACAGTACTGTACACTACACTACAGTACTTTACACTACACTACAGTACACAATATTACTCTACACTACTCTACACTACAGTACTGTACACTACACTACAGTACTCTACACTACACTACAGTACACAATATTACTCTACACTACACTACTCTACACTACAGTACTGTACACTACACTACAGTACTTTACACTACACTACAGTACACAATATTACTCTACACTACACTACTCTACACTACAGTACTGTACACTACACTACAGTACTTTACACTACACTACAGTACACAATATTACTCTACACTACACTACTCTACACTACAGTACTGTACACTACACTACAGTACTCTACACTACACTACAGTACACAATATTACTCTACACTACACTACTCTACACTACAGTACTGTACACTACACTACAGTACTCTACACTACAATACAGTAGACAAGATTACACTACACTACTCTACAGTACTTTACACTACACTACAGTACATAAGATTTACTCTACACTACTCTACACTACACAACACTATACTATACTATAGGACTCTACACTAAACTACACTACAGTACTTTACACTACACTACAGTACACAAGACTACTATACACTACACTACAGTACTCTACATGACACTACATTAAACTATACTACACTACACAACACTATACTATATTATAGTACTCTACACTACACTGTAGTACTCTACACTACTCTACACTATACTACAATATAGTGTAGAGTAGTGTAGAGTACTACAGTGTAGAGTACTGTAGAGTACTATAGTATAGTATAGTGTATAGTACTGTAGAGTACTATAGTGTAGTGTAGAGTACTGTAGAGTACTATAGTATAGTGTATAGTACTGTAGAGTACTATAGTGTAGTGTATAGTACTGTAGAGTACTATAGTGTAGTGTAGAGTACTATACTATCGTACTCTACACTACACTATAGTACTCTACACTTCTCTATACTACACTACTCTACACTACACTATAGTGAGTACACTATAGTACACTCTACACTATAGTAATATAGTATAGTGTAGAGTACTGTAGAGTACTATAGTATAGTGTAGAGTACTGTAGAGTACTATAGTATAGTGTAGAGTACTGTAGAGTACTATAGTGTAGTGTATAGTACTGTAGAGTAGTATAGTGTAGTGTAGAGTACTGTAGAGTAGTATAGTATAGTGTAGAGTACTGTAGAGTACTATAGTATAGTGTAGAGTACTGTAGAGTACTATAGTGTAGTGTATAGTACTGTAGAGTAGTATAGTGTAGTGTAGAGTACTGTAGAGTAGTATAGTATAGTGTAGAGTACTGTAGAGTAGTATAGTGTAGTGTAGAGTACTGTAGAGTACTATAGTGTAGAGTACTGTAGAGTACTATAGTGTAGAGTACTGTAGAGTAGTATAGTGTAGTGTAGAGTACTGTAGTATAGTATAGTGTAGAGTACTGTAGAGTACTATAGTGTAGAGTACTGTAGAGTAGTATAGTGTAGTGTAGAGTACTGTAGTGTAGTATAGTATAGTGTAGAGTACTGTAGAGTAGTATAGTGTAGAGTACTGTAGAGTAGTATAGTATAGTGTAGAGTACTGTAGAGTAGTATAGTGTAGTGTAGAGTACTGTAGAGTACTATAGTGTAGTGTAGAGTACTGTAGTGTAGTATAGTATAGTGTAGAGTACTGTAGAGTACTATAGTGTAGAGTACTGTAGAGTAGTATAGTATAGTGTAGAGTAGTGTAGTGTGCTATAGTATAGCACACTACACTACTCTACACTACTCCACTCTACCTTACACTACACTACTCTACACTACACTATAGTACTCTACACTACACTATACTATATTATAGTACTCTACACTATACTATACTACTGTACACTACTCCACTCTACCTTACACTACACTACTCTACACTACACTATAGTACTCTACAGTACTCTACATTACACTATAGTATATTATAGGACTTTACACTACACTATACTATAGTACACTACACTATAGTATATTATAGTACTTTACACTACACTATACTATAGTACACTACACTACAGTACTCTCCACTACACTACACTATACTCTGCTCTGCATCCTGTCTCATCACAGTATCCTGACTGGACTGAGGGAAATGTATTCACTGACCTTGAAAATCATTCACACAGTAAATCAGTTGCTGCTGCAGTCATTATTTCCTTCTCTGTTTTTCCCCCATGTGTCACTTTCCCTGAATATGATATCATTATATACTGAGATAAAGTTCATTCATTCAGCACCTTGACGATCATTTTCTTTCATAGCCGAGTTTCGTCTTTTTTCTGTTGTGAGGTTGTTCCTCGCTCCTCTACACTGTAATTTTAACAATCTTAGTGTTAGTGTAATAGAGGAGGAAGAGACTTGAAAATGTGGCTCGGTTTATGGATAGAGGATCAATGTAGGGTCTGTGCTGTGATGGGTTTTGTTAAGGCCAGGATCAGTGTTGGGTTTAGGGTTAGTTAGAGTTTAGGTTTTTAAAGGTGAGTAACTGATGTCTAAAGCGTGAAAACTTAGTTTTATCACATATTAATGAAGTTAAAACTTTTTTTTTTGTTGTTGGAAAATGGATCACACACTAAGCATTTCATGGATTGTAAGAAGGGGGCGTGGCTTCTAGGAGGCGTCCCAAAACGCATCAGTCTTTCCAAATGAATCTGTCTTTAGGTTTCATAGAGGAAGGAAATGAAGACCTCTGTTTTATGACATACTAGTGCACTCTTAGTCACCGTGCACGAAGGCGATCAGGTCTGGTGTCATCTCAAATCTGATTGGTCGGAATTGATCAGGTGTGGCGATAAAAAGGTTATTGTATATTGTAGCGGTGAGAAACTGTCTGGAGATCTAGAGATGAAGTCGTACTATAGCTCAAGATGAATTCAGACTTTGTTTCAATTCTTCTTCGAAAGACAATATACAGACTTATAATTGACATGTTAAATATATGTTAGGAGAAGATGTTTGTGCTGCGCCATGACTCAACAGTCTGGATTAACGCCGTTACCGTCCTGAAGTAACGTCTATCTGAACTAACACGTACCTGTGAGAGTGTGAATTTGAGCTTGTGCAACTGACACATAGTTTGTGCTCATGGAAACAGATGCAGAAGTTTGTGAGGGCGGCCAAGCACGGCACCAAAGACGGCCTGGAGAAGACCAAAGCGGCGGTGAAGAAGGGGAAGTCCTTCATACGAACCAAGTCTTTCGGTCACGGTAGGATCTCTTTTGCATTTGCTCTATAGGATATTTACTAGTGAAATTAAACATGGACTACAGAGATTAGCTTAAACCCTGTGTGTGTGTGTGTGTGTGTGTGTGTGTGTGTGTGTGTGTGTGTGTGTTTCAGAGAGGAAGTCATCATGTTTTGAGGAAGAGCCATCCGAGTTCTTCATCGAGGTGGAGTGTTTAAATGTGGAACCTGTGTTAGGCCCCGCCCCTGAGGGCCTAACTCAACAGCAGGTATACACACACACACACACACACACACACACACACACACTTGAACATTCAGTACAAGTTCAACTAGCTTTGAGTTTGATAAAGGTTTTCTTTTTTTTTATAAATTTTTCAATGTTAATTTATACCTTTTTTAAATAATGATTTAAATGATTAATAATTTTAAGTTAAATTATCAACCTTTTTTATAACTAGCAGTAACAGCGATGTACAATGACAAAGATACGATCAGGTGCACATATTTTGCCATTTAAATTATAATATGAATTAATTTCACCTGCGATTCTAACGATTCAAATGATTCAGAATTACTTAATATAGCGAGTATTTGATCGTTCAAACCCCATTCGACAGAATTTTATGCGTCATCTACAATTTGGTTTGTTTACTAAGAAAAACACCAAGATGTTGATTTTAAAAAGTTAGATTTTTATGTAGAATATGTAACTGTAGCTACACCAGGATCGTACCAATAAAACGGCCAGGATTACACACGTGTGTGTGTGTGTGTGTGTGTGTGTGTGTGTGAGAACAGGTGGTGAGGAGATGTATTCTGGAGTCAATATTAGAGAGTGAGAAGAATTATTTGGACTCACTGAAGAGAATATTAGAGGTGAGTGTTAGTGTTCACTCCTTACTGAGACTTACACACACAGGCCACGCCTCCTTACTGAGACTTACACACACAGGCCACGCCTCCTTACTGAGACTTACACACACAGGCCACGCCTCCTTACTGAGACTGACACACACAGGCCACACCTCCTTACTGAGACTGACACACAAAGGCCACGCCTCCTTACTGAGACTGACACTCACGGGCCATGCCTCCATACTGAGACTGACACACACACACACAGAGGCCACACCTTCTTACTGAGACTGACACACACACACACTCACACACACACACACACAGGCCACACCTCCTTATTGAGACTGACACACACAGGCCATGCCTCCATACTGAGAGTCACACACACACAGATGCCACACCTCCTTACTGAGACTGACACACACACACTCACACACACACAGAGGCCACACCTCCTTACTGAGACCACACACACAGAGGCCACACCTCCTTACTGAGACTGACACACACACACACACACAGAGGCCACACCTCCTTACTGAGACTGACACACACTCACACACACACACACACACACACAGAGGCCACACCTCCTTACTGAGACCCACACACACACACAAAGACCAGGCCTCCTTACTGAGACTGACACACACACACACACAGAGGCCACACCTCCTTACTGAGACTGGCACACACACACACACAGAGGCCACACCTCCTTACTGAGACTGACACACACACACACAGAGGCCACACCTCCTTACTGAGACTGACACACACACACACACACACAGAGGCCACACCTCCTTACTGAGACCCACACACACACACACAAAGACCACGCCTCCTTACTGACACACACACACCACACTCAGAACCACACAAAGATCACGCCTCCTTCACTAAACTGATAAACGTATTTCTAAAACAATGAATTTCCTGTGTAATTCCCTTGCAGCACTATGAGAAGCCCCTACAGGAGATGGATCCTGGACTGCTGAGCGACAGGAAGTGTAAGGTGGTGTTTTACCGTGTGAGGGAGATCCTACAGTGTCACGCCATGTTCCAGATCGCTCTGGCCAGCCGTGTGGCAGACTGGGATCAGCTCCAGACGATCGGGGACGTGTTCGTCGCCTCAGTGAGTCCCAGAATACATATTTATAAACCAACCCAAAGGAGCATTACTGGTGTTTCCATCGACGTGAAGCCACGCCTCCTTACTTAGTCTGTTACACACAGGCCACGCCTCCTTACTTAGTCTGTTACACACGACACGCCTCCTTACTTAGTCTGTTACACACATGACACACCTCCTTACTTAGTCTGTTACACACATGACACACCTCCTTACTTAGTCTGTTACACACATGACACACCTCCTTACTTAGTCTGTTACACACAGGCCACGCCTCCTTACTTAGTCTGTTACACACATGACACACCTCCTTACTTAGTCTGTTACACACACCCCTTATTAGCTGTTACAACAGCCCCCTTATAGCTGTACACACCCCACTTACTTTACACACAGCACGCCCCTTATTAGTGTTACACACAAACACACCTACTGTTGCACACCAAACAACCCCACTGTGTTCACACACCTAGTCCCCCACTCACACACACACACCAT